>NC_083627.1:21550025-21850025 GCF_963584025.1 Labrus mixtus
AAAGTTAAAGAAGTGAACAATCTAAAGATATTTTATTACAGGTAAAAGTCATGCTCTTAAATTCAACTGAAGTATACAAATATCGTAGTAACAGTTTATTTAAAGATTTTTAAAATGTTAGTAATTATTACGCTGGTTTCTGATTTCAGAATAATAAATATTGTGTTGTTTAATGATTGTACCTATAGGCCTACATACATGTATCAGTAAGCAGCTCATTCAAATAGGCTACCTTATGTTCCCCCAGCTTGCTTAACCTTGAACATTTGTATTTATTTTTAATCCTATAGAATCCATGCAGTGACTCCTGTTGTACCAGTTACGCATTGCAATAAAAAGAAGATCCCTTTTTATCAGGGTATGATGAAGGTGCAGGAAATGGAGGTATTCAAGTGAAGTATGTGTACCTCTAAATTGTATTAATGCATGGTAGTTCAGTAGATGTTTACTGATGTGGTTGAGGTAAAAGCTAATTTGAATAACTTGACAGAGCATCTTTAACACTGTATGACTTAAGAAAACAATCTTTTTTTTTATGTGATTTCTAACTTGAAACTGAAGTGGTAGCTGTCAGGTAAGTGTGCTGAGATTTAAAATACAATATTTATTTCTGAAATAGACTTCTTCACTGTAAAGTGGCATCAAATAGAAATGCCAATTTTTGTTGTATGTTTAGGCTAAATGTAGACTATTTATGTAATCAATCTTTAAAATGTCCCTTATATGCACATTATAAGTACAAGCCATGTCACATTTTAATCCAAGTCTAAAAAATATGAGATAAAAAATGACCAATGAGGGAATCCAAAATGAAATGATTTCAGTATGATACCACAGATTTCAACTCAAAAGGCTTAAACAAAAATGTAAAATGACTAGAAACACAAGTGACTGGGATCTGCCAATGGTTACTCACAGTTTCTGTCTTGCACTGCAGTGGTTTCTCTGCTTCAGGTACTTGGTTGGTGATGGTGCTGCTGTTGAAGTTTGGGCTTTTGTCCTGTTTGTCCACCCTGATCAGCCGGTTGATGTAAGAGTTAGCAGATGGAGAACTCTTCAGAGGTCGGTGCTGCTGCTGCTGCTCCTCAAACACTGGCTCCGCTTTCGAGTTTTTACGACTCTTCCCAGACAGCAGGCTGTCCCACACTTTTCCATCTTTCACCGGGGAGCTGGCAGCGTTTCTACTCAACTCTATGGCTGAGTTTTTTCGGTTTCTCCCGGACAGGAGAGACCCCACTACTCCACCTCCTCCTCCTCCTCCTGTGCTGCCAGAAGAGGAGTTCTTAGGATGGCCCGTTTTGGAGCCTGTTGTTTTGGTACCAATGCTTGCCACCAGCCCGGTTTTGTTGGCTCTTGGTTGTGAGCCTGATTCTGAAGCTGATCGGATCCTGTCGGTACCATTCTTCAGATTGATGGGGAACTCTTTGAACCACTTTGCCATTATAACTAAGCTGGAAACCAATAAACTTCTCGGCCTGCTCAACACCTTTTAGTGCCATGCACCAGCAGGGCCCCAGAGACGCACCTTTTCAAATCACAGCCTAACTAACAAAAGACTTCCGCTGCTTTATTCTAGGATAGAGTCAACAGGATCTCCACACCTCAGTTTCAAGCCTACAAAACTATATGGTTCTATTCTTACACCTTCAAGCTTACAATATCTTTGTAAATAAAAACGTACAAGCTGCCCTTTTGGCAAGAAAAATAATACTTTATCCCATTTGTACCTACTTACACCTGTTTCTTCCTTTGCTCAGAGAAAAAGTTTATTCCCTTTGAATGAACAGATGTCTTTGGAGTGGGAATACCCGAAAGAATGCAAAGTTCTTCTTGCTTCTGATTTGTGGTCCCATTCCCAGAGTGGCTTGTATGGTCCTTTACAGTCTGCTCCTGTCGCAATGAGGCTCCTGACTGCGCCTGGAGTTTAGAAGGGGGGGGGGGTCTGAAGTGAAGAGGGGGCAGGCAGGATCTAGTGGGCGGCGACAAGCTTTTAATTGTGGACACCATGGTAGAATATAGAATACTATTTTGGAAACCAATTAAAGCGGAACAATATTCCCAGGTAACCCGCTATGAATTTTGAGTTATTTGGCCATAATGTTTAAGGGAGCCCTTGTTTAACCTGTAGGCCTACTATACAATATATAATTACATGAATCAAAATGGCTACTGAGGAAAAAAAGCAAACAGGCTCAATTATGCTGTCATATCAATTATTGTTGATTTTTACGAGCAATAGGTTACCACAAACATTCATATTCTTCCCCATTCATGTGGAAATTTACCCAGATGGCGTCTCAAATTGAATGTGACAGTCATATTAATATTTTGATGTTGGACGTTAATTCATTATTAATCTTTGTGTCACTTGATAATGTGCTTAATTGGCTGTCTAATTATTGTCCGGCCCTTCTTTAATTGCACTGCCTTGAGTTGGAAAATGGTCCGTTCTGAGCTGCTCCACATATGCCAAAGAAAGGGTTGACACTAAATCTATACATTTAAATAAATAACGTTTACAACTGTTGTCCGGGTAGATTTTAAGAATATTATAGAATAGTTTTATGTCTATTATACATTGTAAACGGTGTTGAAACAAATAACTGAAGAAATACATCTCTTATTAATTAGGTGTACTTATCGACACCCCCATTTTTGCGATGAGATGGAACCTTCCATGGTGCGCGATACTCCTGTTTGTCCCTCTTTGTCCGGTGGCGATAGAAGGCCATGATAATTATGGCAAAATTTGCGTTTATGAATGAATTATAGCATAATGGTGGATCAACAAGCATACACCGAGTGAGGACGGGTTTGCTGACAATGACACACCAGAGAGTTTCATTTTAAAGGACAGCAGAGAGAGCAACGGAGAAAGGGTACAGTTTGCTTCCAAAGACAGTCTGCAAGATGGCTAGCTATCTTCAGTGGCATGCTAACGTTAGCTAGTCAGCTAATGTTAGCATAGTAAACATCCAATTTCCAAAAACATGATTGATTGCTTAATCTTTACTCTGATAAGTAAAACCAAGTGCACATTTTAACAACTGAATGTAGAGATATAAATAATGGCTTCGGGTAATTTTCCGGTGTTGGAGCTACTGGGTGAAATCTCAATGCCGCTAGCGAGCCACATTGAGTAACGTGGTAGTAACTAGCCTGCGTTAGCTAGCTGGTTTGTTTTTTTTTGTTTTCTGCCACACATCTGTAAGTGATCATTTAGAGAGGGAGGTGGGGTGCTCTGTTACTTGCTTGTACTGGCACCCACGCCAGGTAGCAAGCAACCAGTTGTACTCAGCTTGTAGAAACAACAACAAGACTTTAACTTGTGCTGAAGAACCAGATCCCGTTTTTACCTGACGCTTATTTGGTGACCAAATCCCGGCGTGACAGACACCGTGGCGAAACATTTAGCAGCTGGAAATTAGTTTCCAGACCTGGGCCGGCTTTATAATCTAATCTAAGTTGCATAAATACGTGTTAGATAATATTTAAATGATATTGAAAATGACCTGAAAGGCAGATTCCACCTACTTTTGGCTCATAGCCTTTAAGACGTCGTCATTTTTAACTTTTTTTTTTCTTGCACATGAACGGTGATATGCCACTTCACCGACAGTCATATTAGCTAATGGCTGCCGAATCGGGGAGACTACTGGCGGGACAAGGAAAACGAAGCAAAGGTAGGAATTAATTTCACCCATCTCCCCAATCAGAACCGGAATCATCCATTACTGCGCTGCAATGGGGCTGCTGCACTGGTGCTGTTAGCAAATCCCTTCTCTCCCCCCCCCCCCCCCCCCCCCCCCCATATGTAAACTTCACGACTGTCTACGGTGGTGGCTGTTTCCTCACAGAGTGGATCTGTGAGAGGGGTTCATGTCTATCTTGCTATCAATGTACCTTCAAGCCTCGTTTCCTCGTTCCTCATGTCTTCGTCTTTTCCTGTCTCCCTCATTGACCTTACCTTTCTGCCTCTGTTTGCGGCCTCTCTCTCCCTCTCGCCTGGGTCATTTTGGTCTGCCTGGGTCATTTGCGATTCAAAGGCTTCATAACCTTGGTGATGATAACGCCTGGATGTTCAGCATCTTGTCCTCATGCCAGTCTATGTCCCATCATTGAATCCATCCCAACTGTTGGACTTGACATAGAGGCCCTAGGTCTAAAGCTGCTCCACTCTGTCACTAAGGGGTATTGGCCAATCCAAATGTGATGCTGCACCTGATTGGTGGTGGACTAATAGCATGAAGCAAAGAGGCCTATTTTTTGTTGTGGCTAATATCACATTTTCCTCTATGAACCCATTCCCTCTTTATTTGACTTTTTCAGCTTCCCAGATGAAGAGTCCCGAGAAGAAGAAGGCCAGGAAATCCACCACTCAGGTTATCTTTCAGATATCTAATTACTCTGAGATAATAAAAAAAAAGTTTCTCAATGTAGAAAAACAAATTAACTTGACTGATTAAATTGTGTTTATTTTAAAAGAAGATTTTGCTTTCAATTTTCTTTCCTTGTTTTAGGCGGCTGGGTTTTCCCACCTCACTGAGTTTGCACCCCCTCCGACACCAATGGTGGACCACCTGGTGGCTTCCAATCCCTTCGATGATGACTTTGGACCGCCATCCCGACCCAGTGGCACAGGCGCACCAGGCAATGCTCCATTTCTACCCAGTCCGGGTGCAGGCGGTGGAGGCGGTTATGGAGGTGGAGGCAGAATGGGCGGCGGCATGGGCTTCATGGGAGGACCAGGAGGACCAGGTGGCGGCCAGCCTGTGCGGCGTCCTCCATTCGGCCCGCCATCCAACGCTGGACCTCACCATCAATTAGGCTTTGGAGGCATTCCCGGCTTTGGAGGCGGTGTTGGGGGAGGAGGAGGCGGCGGCGGAGGAGGAGGTGGTGGCGGCGGCTTTCCTCCTGGCGGGCCTTCTCAGTTCAATATGCCACCAAACTTCAGTCCACCCATGCACGGCGGCCCAGGTTTCAACCCCATGTTGTCCCCGGGAGCTATGGGAGGTCCTGGAGGAGGGGGGGCACCTCACCCTCGCTTTGGCATGCCACCACAGCAGCAGCATGGTCAGGGTGGACACCCATTCAACAGCCCGCCTTTACCTGGTGGAGGAGGTCCAAGAGGGCCCCCGCATGGTCCACTGCCTCCCATGGGAGGAGGCATGGGTCCTGGAATGAACATGATGGGGGGCATGGGTGGCGGCCCAGGAAGCAACATGGTGGGAGGGATGCCAGGTATGCCCCCGCAAGGGCAGTTCCCTCCCTCCCAGGACGGTCCTTACCCTGGCCCCAGCCCACCAGGACCAGGCAATGAGGATGGAAAGAACTTTGGTGGAGGAGGGGCACCGCCTGGGCCTCAGCAGCAGCAGCAACAACAGATTAACCTAAATCCCAATGGCCCCCCTCCTAATAACACCACTCCTGGCCCTCCTGCTAACTCAGGCCCCTCGCAGCCAGGGGGAGGGTTCCCGGGCCACCCTGACGTCCAGCAGCCCAATGCCAACACACCCGGTCAGCCTCCCTCAGCACCACCCCAGCCTAACCCCAATTCTTCTCCTACTGGGCCCCTTAATGGGTCAGGGCAGCCCCAGCATCCTCCACCCAGTCAGCTGCAAGCCCCCAATAATTCTAACACCCCCAACTCAAACAACTCAAACCAGCAACAGCAGCAACAATCCACTCCACCTAACTCTGCCCCTGGTTCCACCCCATACAACCAGCAGAACAACACTCCTGGTACTGGTGGTCCACTCCCAAACCCGGCCTCCAATTCAGGTCAGAATAACATGACCAACAACAATGGGGGCAACACTCCTGGCAGCAACCCCAACCCACCCTCCAACTCAACTTCGACCCCAAACACCCAGTCCCCTCTGCCCCCCGGCCCGGCAGCTCCCTCGACCGGGCCTGGTTCTGGCCCTGGGAAACTTGGCGGACCTGGGATGGTCTTCCCTTGCGGCCTCTGCATGGCAGAGGTGCACGACGATCAGGACGCCATCCTGTGCGAGGCGTCGTGCCAGCGCTGGTTCCATAGGGACTGCACGGGCCTGACGGAGCCGGCGTATGGGCTGCTAACTCGAGAAAGCGCTGCCGTTTGGGCCTGTGACTTCTGCATCAAGACCAAGGACATACAGGCCGTGTTTGTGCGCCAGGGTTTAGGCCAGTTGGTGGCAGCTAATGAGAGTTGAGGAGTGGGCAACAAGGGACAAGGGAGTGTCGTGGAGGTGCAAAAGCATGAGGACAAATAGAGACAATCTTTCCTCTGATCTAATTGAATGACCTGTGTTTCATGTCATCTACTCGCCCAACTTTCTCTTAACTAGCCCTTTACTCGTTCACTACACCCAGAAACATGGTCATTGATATTCATGCTTATACATAGCACTTTTGAGTGGCTAGAGGCAAATCATTTTTTTCTCCCCCTTCCCTAGAGGTGTCAAATCTTAATGAATGTTAACTACACAGTCCTTCAGACATCTAGCCTGCCAACCAGCAAAGCACTGACACCAACACACTACCTCACAAACTTTGTGACTGACTGGCACGGAGGCTACCGCACTGACTTGACTGTGATTGTCTCGTCACACTCATTCACCACATGGATAAGATGCTATCTCAAACACACACACACACACACACACACACACATTGATAAAGAGTGTAATGTTAAATCTTTCCCCACTGTTTGTTGCTACAGTGACTCAAATCCTCACCATTTATTCTGTATTTGGAGGCTTTAATCAAAACAGAAACTGTATGAAATAATTTATCAAAACACATTAAAAGAGTGCCTGAAAGTCTGAGAGAAACTTTGGTTTAATTCATAAATTTATCCCAAGTTTCATTTGCCATTCAAGCACTGCCCTGTCACATTATTAGCCTTTAAATTCAAGCAAATAAAAAAAAACACATTGGCATATTAACACATACATGTTTAAGGGGAAATGCTTTTAAAGTTATTTTTCCAAGTCCTGCATATGCAAACATGCACATAAACACTCCCAGTTACCCTCTGGTTCTTGTATCTGTCATTTTGTACACAGTGCTGATTAACCCAAAGGAGACCCAGGCTAATATCTCATTCAATCCTTGCAAAAAGTGGACTTTAACATCAAAGTAATTGTAAATATTCAGACAGAATCTTGGTCTGGAGCTCCTCATTCATTGTGAACATGCCTGAGAGTTGACCAATGAACAAAATAAGTTGAACTTGTGTGTTTTGGTTGTGTACAGTAAGACGTTTTGGTTTTTATACAGTACATTTGAGTCAACTATTTCTTTTTATCTCTGCAGTACACACAAATTGTGAAATCATTGCTTTTGGATGGTGTTGGCATAGCAAGTAGTGACATCATGTCATATCAGATGTGCATAGTCCTTTTTTTTTTGAAGAAAAGAAGAAAAAAGAGGGGAGGGGAGGGTTGCATGTGAATCAATGCAGTAACTGTCTGATCTGTTTGTTTATATACTGGCCTCTGAGCTGTAAGAGGCCTTGAGATAGACCAAATAACTTAAGAGTGAAAACAACTTTTTCACATCTCTGTCATGGTATAAGGTGTTTATAAATGTCCTTCCTTCTCCCATTTCTTTATTCAATGTCCAGGTTGCCTTTCTGTTCCTTGCTCCCTCTACTGTTCTCTCTCTTTTTTCTTTTTTGTACCGGTATTTGTGCTGTGCTCTTGCTCTGCTCTTGTGCCTCCTGGTGGAGCCTGGAAGAACCAGTGAGTCCTGGATGGGGGGGGGGGAAGGTACTGAACTCTGAGTAAAGAGTTTTTTTTTTGTACTTGTCCATGTCTGTTTATATTCCCATTTTTTAATTTGTTTGCTATTTGTTGTATTAAAATAAGGTTAAGGAAAACCTGATTAAACGGATAATGTTATTTCTTGATCATTATGCTGACAGTCACATATTCAGTGATATACATTTAAATGGTCATCAGTGACTTAATTTTGCTGCTGTTCTCAGTTTATTATGAAATGAATCTGACAAGGATTAGAAATCTTACATCAGTTCCTTTTCTTTTTGAAAGATTTAATGTAGGAAATATCAGTTCTGACGGTGTTTCATCATCTTTTTGTTGACTTGAAAGTCTAAATTCTTAATTATGTTCTCGTATTTTCCTATAAGGAATAGAAAGTCAGCTACTAGTTATAAGTAAAACAGGAAGTGTTCAGTTGGTGCACCTCAAATGGTGTTATTAGGTTTATATAATAAACTAGATAATAATTAGCTTTTCAGGAATAAGTAAAGGATTGTTTTTTAATGAAAGTCCTCTGAAAAAAATGCTGTTAAACTTAACACATCCCAAAGCTTTGTCTTTGTTTTGCTAGGAACCCAAAATAATTGTGTTTCCAAAACATTTCAAAGAATTCTGTAATGTATATATGTTTATATTTACAATATAACTGCATGTTAGGGTCTGTATTAATGCCACAACTTAGTCTGAGAGAGATCATTTACATTATAGTGCAGAATGTTTACATGATTACAAAACAAGTGACAAAGGTTTAATTAAGTATAAATTTAAGTACAATGGCCATGACTAAAAGTAAAACAATAATACTCAAACGTTCTGGTCCTGTGCATTCTGATGGCCATGTAGGCCACAGTTTACAAACTGAAAGTAAATGACTAAATACAAAAATGCTTATCCAGTATATAATTAGAGATGCCTTAGCTGTAACATGTATATGTTTTTATTATAATGAGGGAAGCCCCTCTGCCAATATGGGGAAAAGATTAAACAAACTAAATGTTTATTGTCTTATGATGACTTAACATCAATTAATATGATCTCAGAATAATGGCAAACATTTCTTATTAAAGTCTTCAAACAAAAGAATGACTGAATATATATTTTTTAAAATTACTGATCGAGATGTTATTTATTTATGTGACTTAATTTGAGATGATGTGTTTGAGAAACTAATTATTGTGATTAAGTGATTCTTTTTGAGATTCTTAGTCATACTTTTGAGATACTTATCCATTACTTCAGACACTTGGATATATATCTAGATAGACACTGACTCATTTGGCAGAGACTGGCAATACAAGATACCTTCATCTTATTTTGTGATTGGCCTAGCTCTGTATGTTATTATGTTTGCGTAAATGATGTCATAATTAATTATTGCAGAAAAGTGTGTCATTACACTGACTGCATAACATAAAAATGTTTGTATTACACTGGCGGGACTGGGATTCTGTAGCCTACATTAAATACCATTGAGAAAGTCTTTTCTTTAACAGCTCTGGATATAAACAGGTCAGAGATGAAAGCGAACCCGCAGCAGGCCCCGCCTCCTCGGGGAGCCTCCCACCAATGGAGTCGGTCCTGAGGCGGGACGAGAACTGTCCGATGTGCTGGCAACAGGTTGCTCTGGTAGCGAGGGGGGGGGGGGAGAAATTTCCCGATGAGTTACATCTCCTCATCCCACCGACAGTGAACGGAGCTGCAGCTGCTGGAGACAAACTCCGAGGAGGGGAGGCACATTTACGGATTTGAATAATCTAAAGCAGGTGCAGTAGGCTAGAGTAAGTCTTTACACAGCTTATGTGTATTTTCTCTACTTTTGTATTTGTGGTGAAAGTGCTGAGTGTCTGAACTGTAGTCTCCTGTGCTGAGCGGGCATTTTATATCATTTGGCCGAGCATCGATGGACACCTGTGGATTTGAGGTTAGAATTTGCGGCGGTCTTCTACTGCTTGTTTTCGTTAATAACCTAACACAAGCATCAGAGAAAAGCCTTTATGTTCGCTTTCCGGTGTGTTTTGGAGACAGACTGTGTGTTTGTATGTGTCTGTCCGCTGCTGGCTATAATTGGATCTGGCTGCGCTGCGTAAAGAGGATATGAAGGGTTATTATAGCCGAGCAGGTAAAGGCTTCAAATAGGATGCGACGGGGTCTCCTTGGGGGGCAAAGGTGTGCTGGTGTGTTTACCTTGTTGCTCATCGGCTCGTGCAAACAAGCCGGTGGTGGTTTCGACGCACACACCGATACTGACTGACCGGATAGGTGGGTGTGACGCAATTAATCCAGGAGCAGACAGGTGCGACGGGAGGGGGTTAACTTTGCTGTGAAATAAGCGAAATGAAAAGCGACATTCATGTATCGGTCAAGCTGTGTAAATAATCTCACTACTGCCGTGAAACATAAGGCAGGCTTTGTTACATGTAGGCTACGTGGCTCACTGACAAGTAAGATAAGCCTCACTGGCAAACATTATGTTCACACTCAGCCGCTGTAGGAAGTTGTTTGTTTTTTGTTAAACTATCATTTGTTTTGGTAGAATTTAGAGTGAATTGCCCCCAGAAATAGTCCTTGGATGAAGTTTATGCTCCGGGGGTAAACTTTCAGCATTCTCTGAGATGTTTAGGTAAACACTTAGGACACCTCTGATGAGAGACTGTTGATATTTTACACAACAGAACCAACACCTGTTGACAGAGCAGCTTACCTTAATGTACAGTATTCGCTGGAAAACGGAATATCTAAGCTAAATGAAAGGTTTTTTTTTTTTTTTTTTTTATCATAATTGACCTTATTGGAATCATAATGTGACACGTTTATATAGTGTGACAAAATGCATATTTATTATTCCAGGCTTGAGATGATGAAAAAGCAAACCAATGTGTTAATTAGGGGTTTGTTTCACATGTGTGTAGAAGTTAATATCATGTCAAACCAATTTATTCTTCAGACTTACAACAACAACAACAACAATACAACTGATTTATTAATTGATTTCAGAAACTGTTTTTCTTTTCTTACAGCCCAATTTGATGTTTCCCGACTTTGTTTTGGCAGCCAACATCCCTAAATCACAACAATATTTAACAGATAAAAGCATGAAATCACCCCTTAAAGGCGGGAAGCAGGAAGACTCCGTTTTGGTATTGAGAAGTGAATGAATTATTTAATATTGTCCCAATTGTTTACTTCTCTGTTAAAGCATTAGGGGAAATCATTTCAGTCGTTTAAACCTTCAAATATAGCCCTAGAAAAAAAATGAACTTCATCCAACACTGCTGCCTTATGTCAGAGCTGCTCATCTTCTCCTTCAGATACCCAAAGGCAAAGCGACACAAGGGGGAGAAAGTTGGAGCTCAGACATGTGTTAGGAGGCAGAGTTTAGGATTAAGGCCTGAGGAAAAGAGAGGAAGGAGGAATGCCTGCTGGGTAAGGAGAAAGGGGAAGAGTGGTGGCAGATCAGCCCGTTGGTTGACATTCCTTCGTCTGTTGACACAGCCATTCCTTGTGACAGGAGGCAGAAGAGGTGAAGCAGTTGTCATGAAGCAGTGCACGGCTACTGGTTGTTGAACGTGTGCGACATCAAAGCTTTAGCCTTTTGTTGAAATGAACCCCAAGAAGCTTTATGTGTGACTGGAGGAGTTCATACAGTATAAGAGCAGATTGTGTGAGTTTTAAATTATCAAATCTAACCACCAGATCATCCTTTTGATGTCCAGTATGCATGGTGGTCAGCAGACCTGCTTGCTTGTTGTTCTGTTGGGGAATTAATTTAGTTTCTGCAGTATTTTTAGTCCGTCTCCTTTAATTAGTCTGCTAACTTAGTAACTGCCTGGGTGGACACTTTTTCTCTCTATGTGTTTGTAGGCTTTGCAGTAACCGCTGCCCTAGTTCTCACTTTCCTCTTAATCTGTCCTTATTAATACAAATGCAAACCACGCGCAATGCCGAGTGTAAAGAGTACGTCTGGAATCCTAAGAATGTTTTTTTTTAAGGGAAGACAAAGGCTGACTTTGATTCACCAATCGAAACCTCATTGCTAGTCGAGGCGCTCTGTGTTACACTGTAACCAGCCGTCAGTTACTTTTTAATTCACTTGCATCTGTGGGAGCTGAAGGCTGGGACGGAGAGAAATGTGGTGTGAGGTCTGGTTGGATCTGTTAAGGCAGCTTCAGTAGAGCTTAAACACTAGAGAAACAACACTTTCTTTTCATGTTATAAAATGAAAGCAGTGGCAGCATTGTTTTAACATCATTCTACATTACTTTAGTTCTTTCAAGCCACCGAAGAGAAGCGATACTCATTAGATAAACTACCTGCTACCAGGCGGGAGGAATACACAGCAGGCTTGTGCACACACGTGTGTACGTGTGTGTTTGTGCATAAGCTTGAGCCTGTGTGTGTGTGTGTGTGTGTGTGTGTGTGTGTGTGTGTGTGTGTGTGTGTGTGTGTGTGTGTGTGTGTGTGTGTGTGTGTGTGTGTGTGTGTGTGTGTGTGTGTGTGTCTGCATGGCTCAAAGTAAACAGTCTACGCCTGAGTGACTCGACTCTGAAGTCTGGTGACTCGGGAGACTCTGGCAAAAGGCAGAGAGAGCGAGAGAGGGGAGGCCCATTCCTGACATAGCCCCCTGTGTTTAATGGTCCACAGAGCCTGGACAATAAGACGAGTATGCTCCTTCTCATCACCAAAGCTCATATCCAGAGCTTATGAGGTGGACATGTTGAGGTTATACTGTTAACTTGACAACGGAATGATTTAATTAATTTGAATCCATCCAATATATATACTGATTTCATCCTCTTAAATATGAGTATTTGAAAGGTTCAGGTAAACATCATTTATTTGGTTGATAGTGGTGGGTACATCTGATAACAAATACGGAAAATAGAAACCATACCTTTTGAAAATAGTGGTTGATTTTCTGACAGTGAAAGAGTCCACCGCCAATGAGGGATTAGATATTAAAGGTTTAGATGCTAGTTGCAGTGGTATTCAAATTTGACGCAGTAAAAAAGATTAAGGGTCATTTAAAGAGACATTTGAAGAACTTAATGTTATGCTTGGCTGAGTCACAAGTTATTTTGAAAAGCATGGTTAGATTGTTTTAACAAATACCCAAATATAAAGATAAAGAAATACAAGGTATGGCCAAAGTTATAAAAAAAACCTTTTTGAGTCTTGTCTCGGTTAATAATCTTTATATGTAAACATCAATACAGACAGAATGCCGCCGTAAATGTGGGGCAACCGACTCTCTCTGTCTGTTACTCTACTCTTTGAACACACCCTCTGGGGGAGGGAAGGGGGGGGGGAGAGAGAGCCCCAACCTGTACAAAGAACTTCTTAGTGCCCCAGTGGTATAATTGACATAACAAGAACACAATCCACTCTGGCTGAGACAGAATGGAACCTGAAAATATGTCAGCTTCATCAAGATACACCACGCAGCAATCTGATACGTTAGCCCAAGTCCATGGGAAGAAGTTGGACATTTACACACGAGCCAAGGAACCTTGTCAAGAAGCAGGTTAGCTCTCAGGGTTACAGGATGCATCTGAGGGATTTGTTAAGCTTGAAAACACAACGTTTAAGAAGGACCGAGCAGATTATTTTGGTTGAGGTAGATAGCTGTCCACCAAATGAGTTTCCCTTGCTATTGTTTCCAAGTGCTTGCTGATTGGTGGATAAAGTTTGGTCTCTGATAATAATGTTTACAAGTGCTGTGCTACATGTCAAATTGTGAGATGACTGTGATTTGGTGCTATATAATTCAAAATGGATTGATTGATTGATAAACAGACAGGTTTCTCAGTGCCTTCATGTTCAGTGTTCTCATTGCTTTCCTAGCTTGTTCCACTGATTCACCTGATTTGCATTTCTGCTGTTTACCTTCCCTGTCTGTTCAGGCTGCTCGCACTGAAACCAGGAAGTCAACATGAGCAGCCTCTCCAGCGACAAGAAGCCTCTAGTAGATTACGGCGTGCAGATCCGCTTCATCAAAGACCTCCATGACACGGGCGGAGGCTACGCTGACAAGTCTAAAGGACCCAACACCGCAACTCCTCCTTCCAATAAGTACGGGGTGGCGGTGCGGGTTCAGGGAATTTCTGGGCATCCGTACGTGGTCCTTAAAGATGGAGAGAAAGGTGACTCTTACGGGGTTCAGCTAAACACCACCAGCCCTAACTCAGGGCCGCCATCGCCGAGCAACAGCCTCCCAAAATTAAACAAAGAACCAGTAGAAGTAGCAAACCCCTACAGCCCTGCTGGGAACACTACACGCGCCCCTGTTTCTGCAGCAGAGGACGAGGACAGGGAGATTTTTGGGAGTCCTCTTAAAAGACCTCCAGGGGATGGTCAGGCAGGAACACAAGGGGAGGAGGAGGGTGGTGCCTGCAGAGACGGGCAGGCGAAAAAGTCGAAAGTAGAACTCAAAGGAACAGCAGGTGAAGCAGAGAAAAAGACAGATAAGGAGGAGTATAACGAGGCGGGGCTTAAACGAGTCAACTTAAACGGTGTTGGACCCAGAGGGTTCAAACAAACTGGGTCTGGTCTCACTGGATCTTTAGGGAAACAAGGTGCTAAAACAGATCCCCCTGTAGAGGCAAAACCTCCAGCACCAACTTCTAAGGAGCCCCTCCCAGCGATCGACACAAACTCGCTGGCTCCCATCAACAAGCTCATCAGTAAGTTCAACAGTGGAACACCAGGCGTCGCCCCGCAGACGAGAGGCCGCTCTGGAGGAAGGCAGCGTCTCCGGTTTGATGAACGCAGAAGGTCCAGAAGTCTCGATGCCAGAAAGGATCTTCAACCTGAGGATTCCCCTCCCTCTCCAACTCTAAACCCCTACGCCATGCCTTTGTCTTCCTCCTACAACCTGATGACATCATCTAGCCTGGGAAGGAGCACTGCATCAGTTGCCAAGGTGACAGCCCTTGAGGCCCCTAAGCCCAGCTTTAAGTCACCAGGCAACTTTGTTGCCAAGGACACCTCTCCAGCTGTAGCAAAAAAGCCTGTAAGTACCAGTGATTATGAGATTATGAGTTATTTGCAGGCTTTAAATTGCCTCTTTGTTTTCTGTCCTACTTTGTTTACCTTCTATTTGCAGGAGATACCTCCAAAGAGCCAGAGTCAAAGCACAGCAGTCATCAGCGGAGAGGATGCTCAAGTTAAGCAAGCTATTTACAGCATCCTCAAAGATGGGTAAATATACTACAAGCATTATAAAGAAGATGGCTACAGTAAATATTAACTCAAATATATATGTTTTGTTTCCTGTGTAATCCTCTGTTCACTGTTTCCTGATCAGCTCCAGTGAGAGTGAGGCTTCCCTCAAAAGAAAGGTCAACCTCGTCTATGACACCACGGGCCGTTATAAGGTAAGAAAAATGCAAATAAACACTAAACCCAGTATTTCTAACAGTATACAGGAAATATGAGGTGTTTTACATGCATCTTCAGCTTCAGCGGGAGAGAATCAAACATCAGTATAGACTGTTCAATCTTAACACTGGGAACAGATGTATGACTGTATAACTGTTTCTGACATTCTTCATCAACAAATAGATTTAGCATTGATGATCCAGACATAAATCACACGATTTAAAGTCTTCTGTTAATCATTTATGTTCCAGACTTGTATTTTGAATTTCACCAGAGGTGCAACATTATGATTAGAGAGGGGCCATCAAAGAAACAGTTCAACCTTATACGACATACATTTTTTTAAAGCCTTCTTCGTCGAAAGATACGTGTTAATTACACTGTAAATATTGAGCACCACTAGCCTGTTAGCTTAGCCTAACCTAGCAAAAACCTTTTTTTTTTAATTAGGGGAAACACCCTGCCTTAATCTGCCAAAGTTAAGTTATATCTACCTCCAGAAAGTCTTTATGCAAGGAGTTGACTAGAAGGGCATTAGAAATCAAGCTAAAACGCTAGGCTAATCTGAGCTAAGCTAACCAGCAGCCGGTTTTAGCTTTATTTCTAATGACCAATCAGCTAGCTAACTGATCCAAACTGTACAAATTGTTACAGTAGCAGCTAAGCTAGCGAAGCTGGCCCTTCTTACATAGAACTTCAATATTGGGTAAATGACCTGGATGTTGATAACGGACTAGAACCGTGATACACCTTGGTAAAAATGTATTTCAATGTAACTTTCTGTGATAGCAGTTGAACTCATACAGGCATGATTTCCTTTTTAAAGTTATAGTGGCACAATGAAGTCGTTTTTAACTTTTTTAAATTTGTCATCCAAACTAAAAGCTTCCAACTTGACAAAAAGCTTAACAGGATAGTTCTGTTTCCATAAATACAGTACTTGAAGACATTGTAAAAATAGAAAATAGCTCATAATCCAATAATCTTTTTGCATTGTGTGTCGGACAAAAGGTTTGGACGTATTGTTTTCTGATGAACATCTTCTCAGCCGAGCAGCTCTTGTAATGGAGCTAACAGATGGTGGGCAGGCTGTGCTCTTCTTCTGAGGACATGAAGTTTCTCTTTCATTCACTTTGAGCCTCTTTCTGCACCATAACATGCCAGTATTACATAGCCTGCTGAGTATGCCTCCTTCATTTGTGGTGCCATCTTTGCCCCCTTTGACACCTTATTAAAATGTTTTTTTATGAGCAAGAGAACACCGCTTGTTTTACATTTGCACCTTTTGCATAAATCTACATACAGAAGTTATCCCTCCGTGTCATTAGCTCCTTATATTACATGCATTTTTATTATGTATGACCCCTTGTTATGCGCTCCGCAGTGTGTTTGTGACTACGGCAGCCTGTGAATCATTTGCCCGTCTTGTCTCTTGGCAACGATGCACCTGCAGAGGAAGGCTGTTGAGGGCTCAGTGTGTGTTGAGGGTGCAGTCATTGAGAACCATCAATAATTGAGTTGGACTGGAACCCTGCACCAGCTGGGGGTTGTCTTGCCGGATGGGACAGATCCTTCTTAGACGGGTCCTGTTGAAATTTCTGCCTTTTTTTTTTTTTTTTTTTTCAAGGCGTTTACCATGCTGTGCATTTTAAAAGACGAAGCAGCCAATTTCTCTCACAGAAGTCATTTAAGGCTCTTCAGCAGTGATAAAAGCTGCTTAAATATCCACAGCCAACATCAAACTGCAAGATTTTTTTTTCATTTTGCTTGAGGCTATGTCTTCTCCAACTCTGGCTCCAAACCAAAGCATTCTTTTTGTCTATTTAGATCCAAAACACAACATCAGGGAAGTATCAGAGGAGTGTGTGTCGTAAACAGCTCTGCCAAACACTGTTTTGGGGGCATTTGCGATAAAAAACGATGTCCTGATGAATCAACTGACACATGCTTAGCCTTTTATTCCCCAGTTATTTTGGGAGTGCTGGGTTATACAGGATTCAAATTCCCCTAGTAGTGTGTATATCTCTTTCTAAGTGCATGTGTCGCAGCTTTTCATTGAATATGTGTCAGTGGGAGAACTGTTGAGTTAATGCACTGACAACCTGTTTGTCCTCTGCTTTATTGAGGATCAGATGCTGGTTTGTGTAGAGAGTAAACACATTTTACTGTTTTGTGCACAACAAAACTAAACTACTGCTATGTCTTCTGACAAGCAGTTATTGTGCCCAACACATTAACTGTCTGTGACCATCATATATAAAGAGTGATTATTCCCTCTTAGGTTGCCTGATTGCATAGATTTGCAAGTAAGGATAGCTATTTTGGGTTTTCCCAGTACAAATAGTAAAGGTCCCATTCATTTTTTTTTTCATAGGGGGTGGAGCTTTTCTTCGACTTGGATCATCAAACTTGTTGGATTAAATTATTTATACAAAGAAATCTTCAAGTGTCTTACTTGATTGGTTTTAAATGGCTATTGGACAAGGCTAAATGATACATTTAAATAAATGCAAATGTTTTCAAGATGCATCAAATTATCTTATAAATGTAACGGAAATTAGATTTGAAAAACTACTTTAGGCTTCTGAGTCAATGTTGTATTAAAGATAGTCAGTAGCTCCTAAAAAATCAAATATAGACTTATACAAAAGTAATGCCACTCAATCATCACTTCTGGGTCTCCTTACATGTGTGGAGACCCAGACTATTTCACTGTCTGCAGATAGCATGTCATCAGCCTGTATGTTGATGTTTTAGTTTGTTTTGGTTGACATGGGACATTTCTGGGCGGGGAGCTGGTGTGCTTCCCCCCTGCCAATGGAGTGGATTCAATTCTGTGATAGCGACAAAGAAGAGAAAATATTTAATCATAGTGAAACACCATACAGATAAAGCCTGTTCTAACATTAGAACTTGAACCTTGTGTTGGCTTTTACCTACAGAAGCAGAGATGGTCTGCTCTCTGTTGGACAGGTAGCTGCCAAACACCGTTGGATAATTTGTGCTAGCGTGCGGTAGGTAGCTTGCAGTGTAGAAAATCCCCAACCCAGCTTCTCCTCTCACTTTACTGCGTTCCTTTTGTGTGCTTGAAGGTAAAAGCACAAACAAATGCCTGAAAATTAACCTGTTAGTTGCCAAAACATGGCGTGTGTTTTTTTTCTTGACTTTTCCTTTAATCATCTCATGACCTTGGATATTTATCTAGCGACCCCTTTTGGGTCCCAACCCCCATGTTGGGAACTACTACACTAGCGGCTATAAAGACCAAATCAGCTGTTTTTTTTAGATCAAGCTTTAATTGAATCTCCTTTGCATTATGTAATTACTTTATCCTCAAGTATTTGTGCTAAGACTGCTAATGTAGGGCAGCAGAGAGTCTTTCATTGGAGAAGATTAATACACATAACGATAAAGCTGATGTAATGCACTCAAAGTGCTCAAAAGAACTCATACATCTTCTCAATGATGTTGTCATCTGTTAATTATCTCTTTGTAAGGAGCTGAAATGTCCCACATGGGGATTATCTACAAACTGTCCTGCAGGGAACAAGAGGAAAATGAAACAAATTTGTGCAAAATTCATCTTCAAAATCCATCACTGATAACAAACAGAAACATGAGGTCCCCTAAGGATCACAAGCGTGCGTGATCCTCGCTTTGTCTCGCTCTCCTTTTGTGTGAGTGCGTGTGCCTTTAATGACTGTGTAGGAGGATGAGAGGAGATTCATGGGCACACTGTTCTTATGGCTTCTTTTTGGGTAAGAGAAAGGCTTGTCAAAAGGCACACTGATGTGGGCGACGTCGCTCCGGCTCTGCTCCCCTGCAGCCTGTCAGGAGGACTTGTTAACGTGGGGAGATTGTCTTTTCTGACGATGTCTGAGCTCACTGGCAGGGGGGGCCTGTTCTCCCCGAGATTTTTTTGACTGTCAGAAAGTAGGGCAAGGAATCCAAGTAAGGGATTTTTTTTTTTCCTTTTAAAGTTTTAGACAAGATAGAGCGAATAATGTTTCTGCAAGGTCGACATTGACACTTTGTGGAAAAGTTTCCAGACGTCCTGTCCATGTCTTTATTGTGTCCTATTTCTCTCTGTCTCACCCTCAATCCCTCACATCTTTATTTCTGTGTGTGTGTGTGTGTGCGCGCATGCACGTGCGCGTGTCTTTCGTGCAGAAAGGAGGATCGGATGGGAGCTTTAAAAAGGGGAACCTTGAGGAACTTCAGGAACAACTGAGTCGCTGCAAGAAAAATCTGCAGCTGGCCCATGATGAGTAAGTGTGTGTGTGTGTGTGTGTTTGTCTAAGCATGAACAGTGTGCGCACTTAACAGGGAACAATAATCTTTGTGTTAATTCTTCTGTGGCTTCAGTCAAAGGATCATTCAGTATCACTTGATTGATGGGCTTGTTGATGAGTTTGCAATATTGATCGTGTGTGTGTGTGTGTGTGTGTGTGTGTGTGTGTGTGTGTGTGTGTGTGTGTGTGTGTGTGTGTGTGTGTGTGTGTGTGTGTGTGTGTGTGTGTGTGTGTGTGTGTGTGTGTGTGTGTGTGTGTGTGTGTGTGTGTGTGTGTGTGTGTGTGTGTGTGTGTGTGTGTGTGTGTGTGTGTGTGTGTGTGTGTGTGTGTGTGTGTGTGTGTGTGTGTGTGTGTGTGTAGACTGGCCGAGGAGCGTATGGCCAGAGAGGTTGTGGAGTCTCGCCTTCGTCTACAAGAAGATCAGCTTGCCGAGCTTCAGGAGGAGCTGAGGAGGGTTGAAGAAAACTCACCTCACTCAGACTTGCTGAAGACGGTACACACACACACACACACACACACACACACACCACACATATATTAAAAACATTCCCCCATTTCTCCTCGTCTATATATCTGACTTTACGTCTTCTTTTTCTGCAGGATGTGAGGGCTCTGCAGGCCGACCTGGCCGAAGCAGCCATGCTGCGTCAGCGTCAGGAGGAGACTCTCCGGCAGCGCGAGCGGGAGCTCACGGCTCTTAAAGGGGCGCTGAAGGAGGAGGTGGAGTGCCATGACAAAGAGATGGAGGCTCTTAGGGAGCAGTACAGCCACGACATGGATGACCTAAGGACGACCATGGAGCAGGTCACACAGGTGGCGGGAACTATCCTTTCCATTTTCTGCAACTGTGCAAAACTTTACTTTGAGTGGAAACCTATAAGTTCAAGTTCAAGTTTTGGAGTAGTTAAACATTTTTTTGACAATTAGTAGTCCATTGAACATAAAACAAAAAGTAGGAATTCATCTATTTAAATCTCTAGGACCCACCCTGGACTGGACTCCAGCCAGTCACAGGGCTGATATTTAGAGATAGACAGATTTGCTTGCTTGCACGTCTCACACTACGGGCAGTTTAGAGTCACCAGTTAACCTAACGAGCATGTCCTTGGACTGTTGGAGGAAGCCGGAATACCCAGAGAGAAACAAAGCGTTCACAGGGAGAACAGACAAACAGAAAGTCCACATCCGATGTGGACCTTTCTACTGTGAGGCTACAGCTCTACTGTGCAGCCCGCCATTCACAGCCTGTTCAATAAAACAAAAAAATGTTGCTTTAGTGCCCCTGATGTCACTGAACAAACACTGGAGATACAAAAAAGAACGATTCAAAGAGCAACGCAAACACTGCTAACACAGCCTTACAGCTCTGTTATGTTTACAAAATCCATCCCCGCCTTTCTGTCATTTTATCAAGACTTTTACTACAGAACGTCTTATAAACAGATGCTGCAGATCATGAATTAACCCCAAGAGAACCTGCATGAACTCACTTTATCAATGGAGAAGGTGGATGCAAGCAAATGACCGTTTGGAGAATGTGTTTGTTCAACAATTTGCTCTTCAATACTTTAGCTGAAAGTAAACTTTTAAGTAAAACACATTTTCATTTTTTTCATTTTCCTGTGAGGCTTTTAAACCTGAAATGAAGCAATAACAGTGTGGTTTCTCAGACTCTGGGTGCTATAATTTTAATATTTTTTTTAAATGACATCAAAGTCATTGGTAAGATAACAAAATAAAATGCTCAGTACGAGTGTAGCAGTGGAACAGTCAGGTCCTACCTGTCAGGCAGTTTGTGCACCCTGCATGCTTTATTAAGCGATATTTAATTTTGCTTTGATGTTGCACTCGCCCCATTATGCACCCCGGCCTTGTCTTGTCATTCAGTTTAATGTGTACGTATGCAGCGAGTGTTCAAACACTGAGTCAGGGTATCATCAGGTCAGCCTAAGCTCCTGTGTGCACACTCAGAAAAAGAGAATTTTGCTTCTTGTGATTGCAAAAACTTTTTCGGCTCTATTGAAGAGTTTCACCACTCGCGCAGACGGTAGGATGTGGTCTGAAGGAAATTGAGGTGTAGAGGAATTGTGAAGCGTATCGGTATATACAGGAATAGATCATTATGCAGAATTTGGAAACAGTAGCAGCGGTGTCAGGAATAAAAGTATCATGCAGCCAGAGAGCAGGAGATAAGCAGACAGGTTGGCAGCTACGTTTGATGTGGTGATTTATTTGGCGGCAGGAGGATTAAAGTAGTAGAATCGCTTTTTTGGGGTGACTGTATCTAGCTCTACTCTTTCTTATATTATATGGTGGTATTTCTTACATGGAATCATTTTTTTAGAGGCTAAAAAACCGCAGATGAAGTTATAAGCAAAATCTGCTGTTCTCCTTTGATTATAAAGTAACTGAACTCAAAGTAAAATAGAGCAGAGTTTGGTTTGTGAACTCCTTCATGTTAAATTGACAAGGTGATTGAGTATGAGGAATAAAGCGGCTCACTCTCATGATACAGTATAATATATGTATCTTGTGTGTTTGTGTTTCAGACCCAGGAGCAGATAGAGGAAGAGAGGGACAGGGTGAACGCCTCCATCTTTACTCTGGAGGAGGAGCTGGAGAGCTGCAGAGACCAGGGAGAGAAGTGGAAGACGCAGCTGGAAGCCACCACAAAGGAGTCAGTACTATTACTATACATGTTGTTATCATCTAAAGAACAAAGACAGATGATGGCCAATAATGAATATCAACTACTGCCAAACATTTTAGACTGCTCTGTCGGATTAATTACATGATATCTCCCAAAATAACAAGACGAATATTTTTTGTTTTTGTGCAGACAAAGCTACATTTCTGTTGCATTTTGTGAGTTTTTGTATTTTTACTTCTCACATCAGAAGCTTCTCTAAAAACACAAATAATTTATTAGCCAGGGAAACACATACCGTATTATTTAAGTGTTGAACTTCAAAAGGTTTATAAACAGTTGAAGCAGGAAGCAACGTTCAAAGACCATGACTACGTGGGAAAATCAATGTTTCTTTGAAAGAAGCCTTTGTTTCTAAGCTCACATGAAAAAAAAAAAAATAATAATAAAAAAAGCTGAATTTAAGTAAAAAGGGTTCGAGACCATTTATTGTAAAACTGTCAAAGAGGAACACACGGGGCAGCAGGGTTACTGTATCTCATGAAACAGGTTTATATTCACAGCTTCTCTTTGTTCTTTTGAATGTTCCAGTTGTAACACATCAGCCTCAGAAAGCATCAAACCCTCTCTGTCATATTCAATATGTTTTACATGTAGGAAAGTCAGATCAAAGAATTTACATGCCGACAACTGTAACGTCTGTTAACTTGAATCTGTGTGGATTCCCTGAACTTCCTGGGTTTTTTTTTTTTTTTTTAAGACACGCAGTATGACATTTCTCTTGAGTTATTTTTAATGCATGCACTCTTTCACTTGACTCTCTCATTTGGCAGGAGCAGGAAGCGAGTCGGCGGGCAAATGTGAGGGAGAAAATCAATCTCACTGTTTTTTTGGGTTTGAGTAGCTTTAGACTAGTTTTTCAATCAGCAGCTCTCAGATACTTTCCCTGAAATTCACTCCGAAATCTCAAATGTCAGAGTGGATTTCGGATCTGATGAATTCTCTTTCGTTCATTAGATCTGTGAACTCTTACTTATGGAAATCCAAACCCAATAATGTCAGTCCTCTAAGCCAATCAACCATCAGAAAATTCACTTGATTTCATTGATTGTGTTTAATGAACTATGTTGATGCATCATTGTCTTTGATTCTATAAACATAACTTGAAACATATTAACAGCTACACTCCCACTGTGAAAGTCCTTGTTAACAACAGACAGATGGTGATGATTCTTAATGGTTGAGTGCAGTAGTTTGACTCCCTTGTGCTTGATGTGTTAGTGCTGTGTTTGGTGTGTTATGATGGCCTTGCAGTGAGTGTGTGTGCAGCTTGTAGAGCTTTTCTGTTTCAACTGTGTGTTCTTTAACGTGGCCCCTCTGTCCACAGGCTGCTGAAATCCCGTCTGGAGAAAGACGATTTTGAGAGCGAGCTGAAGGATCTTCAGGACTCACTGCTCAGCATGAAGAAACAGATGCCTGCGTCTGCTGATAACGGCTCTTTCGCCGAGGTAATTCACATGTCAGGCAGGAGGCAGATTAAGCTGGTTTGTGTGGGTGAAAAGCAGCTGCTCATCTCCTCTGTTTTACAGTGTTTTGTGTTTTTAAGTCCCGATAATTTCATTCATTTTTTCCCCTGCATGCACACAACAAATGCACCCTCACAAACCCCCCTACTCCCTATCAACACATTGTTATGCGTTACTCACACCCACAATATTCATCGCTGATTACTTATCCCTAGGAGCTCAGGCGTTGCCATGATGATCTGAAGAGGGCTCGCACCGATCTGGACAAACAAAAGAGCCAGTTGGAGGAGAAGAGAGAGGCACTTGAAGCCCTGAAGAGATCGAGCGAAGGGAAAGAGGCCGAGCTGCTGTCTGAGATCAGCACGTTGAAGGAGCGGTCGCAGAAAGACAAAGATGAGCTGGAAAAGGCGCTCGAGAAGTTGAAGGAGGTGAGGCAGACATCTTGAAAGCAGTTTTTTTTTTAAAAAAGCAGATGAAGCCCAAACACAATCCATTTGTAATGGATAAAATGTATAATATTAAGGGATTAAAGCTTTTAGAGAGATGATGTTTGCACACTTGATACATTCTTTTTTGTGATCAATTTTTTATTATTGATGTTTAAATATTGTCACTTACAATAAAGGAAAAACAAGATGTTGTGGTTTTAACAACAGCCCACAAATATACAGGAGAGGAGAATCATATACAGTATATCATATACATAATTCCTTATACAATACATTTCAAAAGAAGAGATGAAAACAGCAGACAAAAGGGGCACACTTGATAAATTCTGAATCTTCCCCTCTATAGTCATCAGTTACATCGTCAGGAAAGACCGTGGTGGACGGCACCAACGTGGAGCTGCAAGAAGCAAACACTCGACTCAGAGAGAGGCTGGCTCGCATGGTACCACATCACAACAACAAACACAGATGTGCACACACACACACACACACACACACACACACACACACACACACACACACACACACACACACACTGGCATGCATGCAAAATTAGAAAAACAGACGTACTGTATCAGAACAAAAGAAAATAACCTCCCACACAAAATCTATTTCAAACCCCCAGAGATGGGAAGTAAATTAAAAAGAAAAACTCAAACATGTAAGCCCAAGGAAATAATCCCTGAGAGATACATTTGTATACGATGTGCATTTGTTGTTCCGTGTGTTGGAAGAGCAACATCTTCCAGAAGGTTTAAGAGCTGTAATCTTGTTGTTGTTGATGTAAAGTAAAAGCCTCATCAGTGTAGATGCAAAGCTGTGAAATAAACATATGGCAATGGTACCAAGTAAAACGCTTGATGAGTATAAAAGCTGCTTTGTGACCAATGTTTATCTTTGGTTACGCTCTCGTTCTCCAGACACGGCTTCAGCCCAGCGTGCCCCACAGCTCGGACACCGAGGAGGCGGTCGAAGCTTTGGAGGACGAGAACCGCTCCCTGAAGACTCAGCTGGAGGAGGCGAAGAGAGGAGCCACCTGGCTGACTAAAGAGAGGGACGAGCTGACCCGGAGGCTGGAGGACAGAGACCTGGAGAGGGACGCCCTCAGGAGGGGGAAGAGCGACCTGGAGGAGCAGAAGAGGCTGCTGGACCGAGCGCTGGAGAAGATCAGCAAAGAGGTGTGTGTGTGGCTGTGTTTAAGTTAGAGCGTTGTCTTAGCTGACTCATAGAGATCATCCAATCCACAACCCCCTTTCTCTCCACTGTCAGATGGAGGTGATGATGGGAGATTCTCGTCAGTCTGTAGTCACCCTGCAAACACAGCTTGATGACTACAGGGAGCGCTCGAGGAAGGACCTGCTGGAAGCTCAGCGAAACAGCAAGGACAGACTGGCTGAGCTGCAGAGAGCTCAGAGCAACCTCAAGGCCCAGCAGGAGGAGGTGAGGACTAATGGCTTAAAAATAGAAAAGGATAAGAAAGAGAAGGAACCGGCAAGAGCATAACAAAACCTGATGTTCTTAAACATCTTTAAGAATCTGATTTATCATTTTTAAGTTATGTGGAAGACTGGATCCTGGATAATTAGGGCTAAATTTTACAAAAATATTAGCCCAATATGCTTTTCTTTTTACAGACCATCTTGTCTTTTCCATCTTGTTTACAGGTTTCACGCCTGAAGAAGGATCTGCTGGTTTGCAGCGAGGAGAGAGACAGTGCGCAGTTGGAGAGAGACCTCCTCAACAACCGTCTCAAACACTTTGAGAGTGAACTAGAATCAGAGAAGAGCACCTACACTGACCGCACACGAGAAATTAGAGGCCTGGAGGTGAGGGCTGCGAGGTCAAAGCTCATGAACTGGGGAATCTTAAGTTGCATGGGAGTAAACTGGGAATATGCGATGTGTCAGCAAATTGAGTCCGGGAGTCTTAATGTTTTAGCAATGGGGTGATCAAGTTGCTTTGAGTATAGATGGACTGAGCTAAGAAAATGAAAATGTTACACTGTGTATTTGTCTATTTATGTGTGAATATTTTTTAAAGGATAAAATGAAGATGCTGGAGATTGAACTAGACGAAGAGAGGAGCAGTGTGGAGCTTCTGAATGACCGTATCACACGTAGCAGAGATCAGGTGCCAGATATAAATATTTGCATACTCATGCAAATTAGCAGCAGGAATTTCTACATACATCTGATAACAGCTCTACTTACACTGCCTCTTAACGCCTGTCTCCTTTCTCACTTCCACCTGTCAGGTGGACCAGCTGCGGTCAGAGCTGATGCAAGAGCGTTCAGCAAGGCATGATCTGGAAATGGACAAGAGTGCACTTGAAAGACAGGTACCGTTCATTAATTCAGTGCCTTCACATGTGCACATATTTAAAAAATAAAGTCATAATATGTTTTTTTGCAGTCAGTAGTTCATTTAAATCTATTTCCCATCCCTAGCTGAAAGAGTTGAAGTCTCGAGTAGCAGACTTGGAGGGACAGACTCGGCCCTCAGCAGGATCGACAACCCTGCTGGAAAGCAAAATTCAGGGGTTGGAGGAGAGACTACGCAGTGAGGAAAGGTAAGAACACACCTGACAGGTCAAAGAAAAAAAACACATGGAGGACCCAGCCATTATCAAATCATAACATAACTAGTCTTAAGACTAACTCACAGACTTTGAAAGGTGCTTTTATGTTGTTTGAGTGCTGAGGTTTTTTTTCCATACAGAGAGAAGGCCAGCATCCAGGCATCACAGCGACGAACAGAGAGGAAACTTAAAGAACTTAACGCCACATTAGACCAGGAGAGAACCCAGCATGTTGAACAGAGAGATCAGGTAAATATACAGATTTGCATACAATTTGTCTTAATGGGTTTGTTGTATTGTTTTCTGCGAACACTCAAACTGGATCTTTCCAATTAAAGGCAAAGTTCAACCTGTATCTGCTTTCATGATGAGTTAAATGACAAGATCAATAAGCCTCTGTGTATGTTTCATGTCACATGTAAAGTGTGTACTTAAAAAAAACAAAAAACAGTTGAAAGCAAATGTACTCATTCACTACAAAGTACTTGATTTACATTCAATGCTACAGCTAACAGCCAGTTAGCTTAAACTAGACTTAAAGACTGAAACAGGGGTAAACAGTTAGCCTGGTTCTGTCCAAAGGCAACAAATCCACCTTATAACACCTTCAAAGCTCACTTATAAACACTTTATACCTTGTGTTATACTACTCTAGCTAGTTTTTTAGCTAGGCTAAGCTAACCAGCTGTTGACTGTGGCTGCTTACTTGTCATACTTACATGAGCATTTTCAATCTTCATTTATAAAAATGTTTTATTCTTAACTATTATTTAGATTGTAAAGCAGTTAAACACAACTATTTGATAGAATATTTTCCCACAGTTAGCTAATGTTTCCTGACTGTACAAAATGTACCTGCTCAACATAGTTTTCTATTTATAAAGACAGAATTATTTATTGATAAGGTTTGATCTGCGAATAAATAATATCATCTGAACTGCTCCCGACCCAACCCTACTTATTCATCAGAATACACCCTGACCTGCCTTCCTCTCTCATCTTCCTTCTGCTTCAACCTTTTTTATTGTAGCTGTAACTATCCTCCCCCCACCCAAAAAAAACCTGCACACTAGTCAACCCCCTGAGAAGTCCTTTCTGCTTCATGTTCCCCCATGGCCTATGTCTGACCTCCTGTGATCCCCTCTAACCCCCTGCCTCTCCCTGTCTCCGACCCCAGCTGTCTCTGCGCGTGAAGGCCTTGAAGCGGCAGGTGGACGAGAGCGAGGGAGAGGTGGAGCGTCTGGAAGGAGTGCGCCGGAAGGTCCTCAGGGACCTGGAGGAGCAGCAGGAGCTCCAGGAGGCACTACATGCCAAAGTGACAGCCCTGGAGACCGAACTAAGGTAAGACTTCAGTTATCTAACACATTTATGCAGAGGCCATTTTGTTTTGACATCACTCTTAGGGGGGGAAGCCCAATGCTATCATAACATTGTGCTGCTGTGTTTTTTAGGTTGAATGATTTTCAGTAATATAACAAATCATTTACATTTTAACCTTCTATGTTAATGAACAACAAACAACTACAACTGATAGTTATACTATGATGGACACAGTTACCTATTACAAGATGAAATAGCATAGTTAGTAACACATTTACACACAGTAACACTACATCTAATGTTAGCATTTAAACCACTTCCTCACTAATGCCATTGTTTAATAATAATATACATTAATATATTATTAATATGATTAATATGATACAATAGGAAAGCTCCAGTAATGCTTCCAAAAACAATTCAATTGAGTTAACCAAAAATTCTTCCTAAAAGTATTTTTCTGACACGCCTTCACAATTAATCTTTATTTTCTTACTTTATAGTGAAACACTACACGGAGTGTAGCTAGCAAGTGGTTAAATGCTAATGTTAGCGTCGTCTTTAGGTAGCTAATGACTTTTCCAATATGTTGTTTAACCATTAAATATTTCCCTCCAGATCAATGATGGAGCAGAAACACACAGTAGTATGACAACATTTAGGCTAAGCACACCCAAAGCATGTCATTGGAGGATAATGACAATGATTGGAAGAGTGTTAATTGTCCCCAAATCTAAAAAAAGAATGTCTCAAAAGTCTTCTTATATTTGAGCATTTTACTGTTATCTTTCCAACGCCATGTGTCTTTCTGACACTAGGTGGCACTCTATAGCAACTAACTGAACACAAGCAACATTCACTGTGCAGCAATGTTTTAAAATAGAGGAACTGAGTTATTTTTGATTTTTTTTTTTTATCTTAGGAGGAAGTCTCAGCACCAGCCACACCGCTCAGCTCTGGGCTCCATCACTCTGAGCTCCGAGGATGAGGAAGGTTTCTATGACACCAACATCACCTCCATCCTTACCGAGAGCCACCTACAGACCAGCAACTGCTGAAGGAAGATCCATGAAAAGAATGTATCTCCTCTCCAATGTTCGAATGATTTGGTTAGAAAAGGAACTCAGGGCGTCAGGATGGACTCGCCTGCGTGAAGAACTCAGTTGCCATGCACTATAAGTTTGCCTCGGAGTTGTT
The DNA here is from genome assembly GCF_963584025.1 of Labrus mixtus. Taxonomy (NCBI): domain Eukaryota; kingdom Metazoa; phylum Chordata; class Actinopteri; order Labriformes; family Labridae; genus Labrus; species Labrus mixtus. The sequence goes on from NC_083627.1 coordinate 21,579,178, forward strand.
GCCGGTTTTATTTTTAGTACAGCAGTCCTACAGAGACAGGTTGTCAGGATGATGAAATTTGCATTTTTGAGCCTTCAGCTGTGATTACAACATGTGTTATCAGTCTTGAAATCTCCAGTTTTTCTTCTTCTGTTGAAAGAACATTTACAGTCACACGTTTGAACTGGAATCCTCCTTTTAAAAAGGCTTGTTGCTGTGTGTTCTGTGCATTAAATACTACATTAACAATACACCACTGTGGTAGCAGGTTACCGTTGCATGGTTTATGGGTCATGCAGAAGACAAATACAAACTACTTCAAACCAAAAATGAAAGTCTTATACCTGTTTGCTCATGCATGATAAGTTAAATCTGTCAGTGACGTTTGCAGCTCAAAGTGTTTCTTTGTGTATTGAAGTGATGTTATCTTTTGTTTTTTATCTTTGAGTATGACAACGGTGGGCCTTTCAAAGTGAGCCTAACACTGTATTAGCTGTGCATACTAGCTACTTGAGACAATCAAATGTGTGTACGGTAGCACTGAGCATCCTCAGACATGAACCTTCCCCATCAAACATTTTCTACTCCAACCCCAATTTTTTCTCCTGTGCTTTGCTAAATCTCTTTACTCAGCTTGATACATGTGCATGTTTTCCCTCCAAACGCCTTAATAATAAGAGTTGTCTTTATTTTCTCTTCATGTTGTCTCCGCATGTCTTCTGACTAAATGCTGCTGCTGTAATGTTTAAACATGGTATTTTATACACTCTGTATCTCCTGTACATTCCTATGGAAAGAGTCATTAGCTTAGCTTTGGAAGCGCTCCACATTTCTCTTTGTTGCAGTGATCACTTTGATGAATGTTGATCATGATCCCTGGTTGACTTTTGATGATTTTAACATTTGAAACACGTCACTTTTTAAATTGAAGAGCGGTTAAATCTTTGGCAGATTTCCAATAATGAAACATATTCTACGCACATTTTGATGTACAATAAAGAGAGGTATATTGTATTTGTCTGTGCCTTAAAGCATTTATTGTTGATGTTCGATATAAGACACTAGGAACGAAAGTCTTTGGCCAAACTTAAAAAAGAAAAAGGTTAAGATTATTTTTTCTGTCTGAGCTCGTCATGTTGTATTGGGGGCAAGTGGGACTGACCACCCAATACCCCAATAGAATAAACGTATAAACAGTATTTTAAATTTTAGGCAAGGTGTTATATTCTCTGTTTAGGGGACCCAAGATACAACATGATAAGTGACCCCCACTCTTCCCACTCCCAAGAAAACCAGTAGCCCAGGTCGACTTTAGACTTAACAGAGCAATTTATTTATTTTTAAAGCAGAGAAATGACCCGAAAACAATAAACAAAACGACTAGCAACATCCTAGTCTTTCCTAATGTGCTAACATAAAAACAGGAGGAAAAGTGGCTTCTCCCTCCTAGTCACTGCTGTGCGGTGCATGAATATTTACAACGCTTAAGTTTAACAAATAATCAACAATACTCTAAAAATGTAATCTAGTATGCTGTGAGTAAATGAAATGGTAATGTCAAACTTTTCTAACTTCTTCAAAGGCTTCAAAGTAAATTGGATTTGTTCTGAAACAGAGATTTTCTTGGGATGATTCAGTTAAGTGTTTTTATTCTTACCCTCTAGGGGTTTTTGGACACATGAACCATCTTATCTCAGAGGTGTGGACATGGCATCATACCTGACTGCTTTGTGTTCATGTGTCAGCAGGAGGTGTGCCAGGAAGCAGCAGGTCTGAACACAGTCTCAAAGAGAAACCCCCCCACACACACCACACCACACCACCCACCTCATTATACATTCACCGTACCATTTCCACCAGTGTGTGTCCAAACAAGACTTCAAACAGACTGAGATTATTTTGTAAAATGCCCCACTAGTAAAGTCTTCCTGGAAAAAATCCCCCAAAACAAAAACAAAAGGAAAGTTTTTTTGATGTGCAATGACAGCCATAAAAAGCACATTGATCTGATCTGTCAGCATATCGAGTGCTGTTCCAGGATTAGAGGACTCACTGAGTAACTGGATAGTCCAGAAGGAGCTGCATTGTAAACAAAGGCTTTGGTCTGATTCTTTGAATTTCTTGTTGCAGGAGCTACCTGGTGCAACAGAATTTGATAGAGACACCACATCGTTTTTTCCACCTTTTTCCACCACATCAAGTTTTTCCACCTTTTAGGGATCTCCACTGTTGGAAAAGTAAGGGTGAATAATCTGTACGCCTACTAGTGATGAGACAGGGTTATCAAATTGCATATTGATTTTGATGTTGGGTTTAAAAAGGTACAAGGATTCACAGCTGACCCTATAAAGCCTACTGGGATTTTGCATGTACAACAGAACCTTTTAACATTTCAATAAACCTGAGGCGAGTTCACACCTTTACAAGAAAACAGAGAATACAAGATCAAGACCTGCTGTTGCAGTCTATCTGTGTTGTGTGTGCTGCAGGATTCATACCACGTCCTGTTATCACTGCTAACCAACTCTGCCAGGCTGATGGTTCACCGTCAAGAGGAATTTTTGAGGCAGTTTGAGTAAAAGAAAAATAACCGTGTGAAATGTCAAATGGGATAACTATTGTAGCCGTTTATTTTGGGTGATGTTGATTAGCAGTCTAGCTCTGGGTTGTATAGACGTTAACTATAACATGGACTAAACTAAACTAAATACATCGGATGTCTACTGTGGCACAACATAAACTCAGACTGAACATTAGTAATATCACTTCACTTGTCTTAAACAATATCACTCCACCAACTGTAACCATGAGGAACCTTAAAGTCACAGAACAAAAGTACAACATATAAATATAAACAGAGTTCACATTAAATCAAATAATGAAAATGATGGTTTATTTTCTGTTTCACTCCATTGTGTGCTCTCGGTGGCTAATTATAGTCTGTTATTTTTATACTGAGCAGAAGTATTATGCTATACAAAGCACTGGTGTAGCCTCGAGAAGTCCTCCAGTCACAAATCAACAGAGAGGGTCAGATGGGAGTTATGTCACATTAGCTTGAGGGGATTATAGTTTCATATTCAGTAATTAGATCTAAAATATCTCTCCCGAAACAGTTCAGTTTTATTAACTTAAATACTTCCTCAGTATTCTTGATTCAGATCTGTTTTCTCTCAAACTCATGTTCTTTAAGCTGTGGCTGGTTTCCCCCCTCAGAGACACAGTGTGTAATCCTTTGGTTGGTACACTGTAATTAATGATGACATAAAGCTGTAGTCATGACAACACTTCATCCAGCCCCCCTGTCTTTCTCCTTATGTCACCTTCACCACTGCAGGGTTAGGACCTTACTTCAACTTTCTTGTTGCTTACTTTTTTTTTTAAAAAAGAAAAAAAATACTGCTGATTTCATACAATTTGCAGCACTCAGAAAAATTGCTATAAAGTAGATCTATTATCTTTGCTGCCTGAGAACATATTCAGTGGATTTTTCATCTCTCTCACAGTCACAAAGTGGCTCTTTTCCTCTGAAAGTACACTCATGAAATGAAAGCAATATAGGCCTAAAAAGTGTTCCCCAGAATTACACTTAACTAGTTTCCTGGCTAAAATTAATGGTGGCTAACAGTTTTGTTTTCTAGCTAACATTACTGTACGCTTGTACTTGTAGCTAGGTCATAGCTAATATAACTATTAGCTAATAAGTATCAACATCTTTTCAAAGCCTATAGTAGCTAAAACACTGAATTTAATGTAAGCCTAAGCCTGGCAATATGTAAATTATTTAAGCTTGGAAGTGATCAATGCTAGCCTTTGTCTAATATTGGCTAACAAGAAATATATTAGAAATTTGGACTGACATCTCTTTTAGATACTTATCCAGTGGTTTTTTTTTTAGTTGCAGATGATTTTGAAAGCATGAGAATAATAAGGATTTTTCATTGTCTTGGTTTCAACAATTATCACTCTTGTACTTCCAATGGAAGGTAAAGAGCTTTCCAAGGAAAATGTCCACTGTGAGAACTCCATGTCACACCAGCACTGATCTTACAGAGTACATTTACATGTTAGCTAAGACCAGAACATACAAATACACCAGCCACACCAATTCAATTACTGCCACTGACTATAAAAGGAAGAAATTTGAATGATTCAATACAACTTCATTGTATTTGATGAAATAAATCGGTCTTAAATAACATGAACCCTTGACATTGTTGGGCTCACAAAGGTGTCTACTATTAAAGGCTGGTCCATCAATCAAACCAGTGCATGTTTACTTTGGGCTGGGCTTTTTAAAAATAAACTGCCTTTTGAATTTCTGTCATTCTTACCTGCAGTCTGTTTATCCCATAGATGCCTCACACAAAGCAGATGTGCTATATTTACGGTAGGTTATTGAAATGAAACATAATTACACAAACGGAAGAACATTGTAGAAAAATAATAGGCTAGACTTAAATGGTTTACCTGATATGAGGATTAGATCATATATAGCAACAGCCTTTCAGAAATGTCTGCCACACCTACTGTACATATAAAGCAAGTAACAACAAGAAAATACAGCCTGTCATATTCTAAGGTAAACTGACTACACAGGAAGTGTCTATCCTGAAAGATATTTATGAAAAGCGATTAATACAATCTGTTAATATAAAGTTAAAAAGTACTATAAAACTATTATACTTCTTTTCTGTATACTCACTATTTCCAAGAGTTTTTATGCATTCAACAAGTGAAAAGATCTGTTTTCACACTGCCACAGCTACATTGTTGAAATCTGAAAGTAGGAAGCTTTCTTATAGTATGACATAATTAATGTAAGAAAGTTTCAAGCTGTACAACCAAAGGTAAATGAGTTCAGCCGTGGGCCCAGCAGTAGCATCAGAGGGTTAGGGTTAGCCATGTGACAGGACAGTTGTCAAACAGGTGTACATCCTATTTGCAGGTCTGAAACAGAATTAGCTGAGGCAGATCACGGTGACTGCAAGTTCTTGGAGCTGCAGCGCTGCTGACATGTTGCAAGGGAAAAGGGAGAACATTTTGTCAAAGGAAGACAGATGAGGAGAGGCAGCATATGGAATCAATCTGGAAGAAGATCAGGCAGGTGACAGAGGACAAAATGCCCTGGTTCAGCAGCTCTCACACCAAATGCCTGACGGATGGAAGGGTGGTCAAGTTCTCTGAGGTCAGACAAGGTTTCATTTTCAGACGTTTGTGCTCACCGTCCCTGATACCTTATTATTCCTATAGATCCCCATGCAGGATTTTTTATTTATTTTAGATATAGATTTAGTAAGCTTCTTTTAGTTTAGCCGCCACTTGTGACTGAAAGAATATGAAACCGTTTTCTTATAGATAACTAGAAATGGTCAGTCTTGTCCAAATATGAAAAAAAAAATGTTTTTGGATAGATATTTTTACTACAAATGTTCACGAAAAAAACAATAAGATCAGACAGCCTAAAATAAAACAATATAGATAAATATACTTAAATTGACTATAAAGGAGCAGTGGGTGTAAGGAAGAGGAAAGCCTATTGTACCGATGCCAAGGAAAAAAATGAATATGTTCAATAAAGGTAAATGATAGGCTAGATTATATGCTGGGTTGTGCTGCAGTGTTCTTTTACAGGCTACATCCCTCTGTGGGAGGTCTTTATATTTCAAAACAAAATACATATTAAGGTAAAATGTGTGATATTAATTTGGCCTGTGTGTTTCTGACTTTATTCTCAAAATTCTGACTTTAATCTCAGAATTCTGACTTTAAATTCTGACTTTAATCTCAGAATTCTGACTTTAAATTCTGACTTTATTCTCAGAATTCTGACTTTAAATTCTGACTTTAATCTCAGAATTCTGACTTTAAATTCTGACTTTAATCTCAGAATTCTGACTTTAAATTCTGACTTTAATCTCAGAATTCTGACTTTAAATTCTGACTTTATTCTCAGAATTCTGACTTTAAATTCTGACTTTAATCTCAGAATTCTGACTTTAAATTCTGACTTTAATCTCAGAATTCTGACTTTAAATTCTGACTTTAATCTCAGAATTCTGACTTTAAATTCTGACTTTATTCTCAGAATTCTGAGATTAAAGTCAGAATTTAAAGTCAGAATTCTGAGAATAAAGTCAGAATTTTAAAAAAAAATCAGAACCAAACATTTTTTTTTCAGTGGCCCTAATCCTCTTCCGTACCATCAGATAACAATTCATCTGGATTTAATCTAGAACAATATTGAAATCCCACACTGACTTCTATTTCCTGTCTGATTTATGATTCAGTGAATTCCATGAGGTGCGGGCGTGTTGAAGACCTGCAGGGTTCATTTTTATCACCTGGACAGACAGACAGACAGACACTCAGTGCAGAGCAGACACAGAGAGAAAGGGAGAGGGCTCAGGTGTCTCCTCGCTGCGGATTTGTTGGAGTATAGTTTTAGTAAGCTACCTCACAGATTGTTTTCCGAGGAGAAGGAGTTTAAAGTTTGAACACACACGGTGAAACTTTAAACCGCTGACATTTCTGTTCTCATGTGCCGGAACAACTCTGAAAACTTTGTGTGAAAAGATGAGCGGCGACGTGACGCGGACTGTGGAGAAAGGAGAGCAGGACGACCAGGTGAGTGAGGAATACACAGACTACATACCCTACTGCACTTTTTAATGCAAAGACTCAAAAGTCCAATTCCGCTTCGGCAAGTCAATGTAAATGTGTCAGTGGTAGGTTATTCTTCTTCTGGGGATTAAATCTCACTTGGTGGTTCTTGTGGTACCACTGAACGAACTCTGTTACAATAGTGTTTCACTACATTAATTAAAACAACGTAAGTTAGCAGTTCACATTAGCTCAGTATTTTGAACATTTCACAGGATTTCTGATCCCAACATGGCCATGTCTAATTTCTGACTTCTGGGTCTGGGATTCAGATCATCTCAAATTTCGTGTTTTACAGAACAATATATTTTTCTAGACATCAATTAAAGTTAGTAGGCCTACTTGTTTCAAACAATGAACAACAATAAGGAATAATGAAAGGAAAACAAATGCAGAGTTTTGAGTCAGAATACTGGGTTAAAAAAAAAAAAAGACAACTTGAATAGAAACTGTTGGTAGGCCTATTTGAAATATGATTATGTGACATTGTAGTCAAAAATTCGCTTAGCCTGTATCAAAATGTAAGACAACGATGAGGGGAAATAAACAAGCTCTTCACATATGACAGCAAAATTTGTCCTAACAGCAGCGTAGGCTACTTAAAATATGTTGACTAGACATTTCCACCATTATTGTTTCATTGGCAAATCAGACCTTAGTGTTGCATTAAAGTTCCTGAAAGGACCTGTTGGATTGTCTTTGTTTAGTTAACCCCTGTGGACAAATTTGATTGTATCCTGTACATGTGTACGTACGGCATGTTCTCAACCTCTGAACCTTTGAACAATCAAATATATCACTCATCAAAAAACTTTGCCATGGAATATGCAAAAGAATGTTTTTTTTTCTGCCAAATAGCACCTACCCCCTGGCAGCAGTTGTATGCATAAACAACTACTATACAGAAATAATCAGTCTTGTGGCTGATGGTGTATTTTGCCTTTGTAGGTCATATAGGGACATCAGTATTAATTTAATGTCAATTTCATAACCAGCTAAAATTCATCATAACTTCCTTAAACACAGAATATATTTTTGCAGATGCATCACAACACACTCCTGCATGTGTTTGAACTCATGTGTTGTCCCGAAGCAGATTTAATGTGCGTGTTGATCAGAGCACATAGCCAACATTATCTCTTAACCAAATGTTTGGTAGGAGCCTGGGGCTGCAGTATGTCAGTCTGATGGTATGAAATGTAGGCCATGGCTGATGTCCCCGTATGGCCTACATTTCAAAAACATATTCTGTGTTTAAGGAAGTTATGATGAATTTTAGCTGGTTATGAAATTGACATTAAATTAATACTGATGTCCCTATATGACCTACAAAGGCAAAATACACCATCAGCCACAAGACTGTAATCAAAGATATATGATTCATATGGGAAATTTGAATATTGAACACACCATGCTAAAAGGGATTAAAAAGATTCTAAAAAAAATTGTCAAATTGCGGGTGTGACTGGTGGATTGCATAAATTGAATTCCACTTGTGTGTTTGTCATTGACTTTCCCCCAGAGTTCTGTGTGTCACTGTGTACATTGCACTTTCCCTTGAATTTCAACCTGATTATCGAGTGTTCATTGTAAACACAGAATGAAAAGCAGGGTGGTTGCCCTTAAACAGTGTACTGTAGCAGCGCACACATCTGCCACTTGAAAAAGAACAGATGGATATGTTGGAACAAGTGGAGTCCTGATGCTTAACAACAAACGCCATGAAAAGTCAGTTCAGTTATTCTACCCTCAAGCCATGTTTTGATTATTCCAAAACTAATTGCAGCGTTTTAAGTCCTAGAACTTTCTGAGTTGATTTTCTGTGACGGCTTCATTGAGAAAACGTTTGATTGACATTCCTCAATGTACTGAAGAAGTTCCAGAGGATCATTAAAAAGTGCTCAAACTTGTTGGGTTGGGTAGTTAAATAGAAGTTACCTCTTTTCTCTTGCAGTCAAAATGTTTTTCTTTTGAAGTACTTTTTATCCAAATGTAACATGTCATCCAGTTTGTGTGAAACCTGCTCTGTCACCATCACAGTTTGGTGCTGTGATGTCATTACATGCTCGTAGTCTTAGTAGATAGAGACCAAAGTTCATTGACTATTCACCAAAGAGGCTCGATTAAGACTTTGGCAAATGAAAGGTCAACATTGCATCATGTTTTTAGCCAGGGTTAAAGGAAGTCATTGGCATTATCCAGTGAGATGAGAAGGCGTTATGTCCTGTCAGGACGGCCGATGTGCGTCAACATGATGGCCTGAATGAACAGATCATCTGTTGTGTTTGAAGAGGAGTAATAAAGTCATGCCTAGACTCAAATTCTGCAAATGAAGTTTTGGCAGCTGCCGGCTGCTTTGATCATTTGAAACGGTGATTAAAGAAAAAGAATAAATGATTAGAGGAGTCGTGTCAGGACAGTTTGGAGGTTGAATTAGCTTTTCTGTTCTGGACTGTTAAAGTGAAGAAAGTCTCTGTTCAAATGGACATGATCAGATTAATACTTTGAATTCTGCTTCTGTTTCACAGTATTGACTCTCTTGGAGTTAGCTGGCTGTTCTTTTGGTAATCTTCTCTTCTTTTATGAACAACATAACAACACGTTAACATAACGTGTTTTTTTTTTTTTAACCTCTCTTGTAACTCTCTTTTGAAACTAATGTCCTCTGCCTCAAGTGCGTTCAGAAGTGTAATTGTCTTCTGTCTGAACTTGACAAACGATATGTAGGTCAGTTGTGTTCATGAGAACAAGAAGAGCAAACATTGTCCAGGCAGGTATATCATTAAGAAAGCTTAGCTGGATGGTTGTGTGTTTTTTTGGCAGATCTACAGTATACTTACATGGTTACAAAGAGAGATCCACTCCTAGCCTTTGTTTGTCAGATACATTCTTCAACGTCATGTTAGCTCTGCTGACGTGTCAACAAGAGGATAATTATATATAAATATATACAGGTATAAGAAGTATAAATAACAGGATGTTTAGTATACACACCTGCATTAAATTGGAAATCTTCAGTTTGTTTAAGAGATTATATTGGGGGGGGGGGGGGTCTACATATGAAAAAGCAGGTCAGAGGACACTTTTAAGACAGTAAATGAGTAAATGAAGACACCTCCATAGTGCAGCACTGTAGCTCTGTTAATAATAATATATAAGCTACATGATGTGTATGGTATTTAGGTCTGTGACGACAATGGGAAAGAGACAAAGTATAATAAATTCTATTTTGCCAAATAAAAACTTCCTTGAAGTACAATGTTCACATTTCAGTTTTTTATAAGTTAACATGTCAAACATTCGATCTTTACAACTACCAAAGTGTCAGTGAAAGGTTTTGCTTTGTTTGTTACTTATTGTCGTCAGATTGTCCGACAACAAGCATTTGAAGGTGAGGTCTGAGGTGTGACTTAAAAGCAATTTTCCTCACGTTTTTGACTTGGACCAAACAAGTCTGCAACCAATAACAAAAACTTTAATCAATGAATCTGCCATTTATCTTCTTTTTCAGTTAATTTATTATCTGGTCCATAAAATGTTTGTCATTTGTTCAACGAAAAAAAAAAAACCTTCCAAAAGCCCAAAAATGATGTGTTCAGTTTTCTTGTTTTCTGACCCGTGTCCACCTAGAGTTTTTGCGAGCAGAAAAGCCCGTCTCTATGACAACGGTCGCTGTATGACCGACACGGCTCTGTTACTTTTTACTGTATGTTTTTGTATTTGACATAATTTTTTACCAGGTCAGACACGGAGAGAAAGAGGATGTGTCGGCAGGTGACATCAACAGCTCCTTTCTGAAAAGTTGAACAACTTTAAACTTGACAATCAGAGCGACCGCACAAAAAAGGCAGAGCGCTCAGAAGGCGGCCGCTTTCTGCTGCGAACGCTCTCTCCTCATTGAAAACAATCGAATAGAGACTCAGAAAAAAACGCTGGGTGGACACGGGGCCTAAGAAATCTCTGATGTACACACATAAAAAGCTTCTAAAATGTTAGGAATGGCAGTTCACATTAGCTGAGTATTTTGAACATTTCACAGGATTTTTGAGCACGTTAAGTTTCCAACATGGCCATGTCTAATTTCTGACTTCTGGTCTGGGATTCAGATCATCTCAAATGTAGTGTTTTACAGAACAATATATTTTTCTAGACAGAAATTAAAGTTATTAGGCTTACCTTGTTTCAAATGTATTCCTACAACAAATTCATCCTTTATCAAAATACATGTTAAATAGTTTCTATCAATGTTTATTGTGGCTCCAAACAAAGAATCATTAACCAGAAATACAAAACAAAGCATGAACTTAAACAGCAATGACAAACATAAAGAGTTATTGACTGTTAAAATAAAACACATACCAGGGACAGAAGTGGAACCTATAAAGGTAAACCCTTTCAGTTTGAGATAGACAAAGACACAATAACATGAGCATATTTGGAGCGTGGCATGTGTGTTGTGTTTGTACAGTTTTGTTTACACTGTACACACGCATGGGCCAGAAAGAGACTGTTATATAAAGACACTTCATTAATCATCGGTTATATAACTCACCAAACATTCCTCACCATGCTGCTACCTACAACTGTCACCAAGTGCCACATACACAAAGCCTTCTTCATTCCAGTTGTTTCTGGTATTCACTCATTTGTTTATATACGTTTTTTATAAAAGTTAATACTTCACTAAGTCACTCATCTACGACTAAAGATTTCTGAATAAATACACACATCTTTTTTTCTTCTTTCCGGGAATTCAAATGAAAAAGGGGAAACATTTGTAAGTGAGTCAACCAACAAAGTGTTGTACAGTTTGGATTCACCATACAGACCCTGTTTGTGCAGGACTACGTAGACCAGTCATCAACCATCTGAGTCAGGGCAGTGGCTGTAGACTACTTTTCTCTGTATGCCTGCTGAAAATGTGTTATTAAATTATTATTTGAAAAAGAAACCTGAATTTGTTCATGACATGACAATTCTTTCCATTATCTTACCCAGAATTGGTAATAAACTTATTGGTCGACTATTGGAACCAGATAACGACTTTCTTTTTTTTTAGGTATTGGAACAATTTTTGACATTTTCCAAGATTGCAAACATACATTTTCATTTTAACACTTGTTTGTAATGTGTGCCACCATAGGAGCAATTATTGAAGCTATAGGTTTTAGCAGCTTGCTGTCAAGATAGTCAACCCCTGGTGGTTTATTTTTACAATTCATAAGAAGTAATTCCACTTTAGCAGCACTGATATTCTTCAATTCAAAGCTGCATGTTTTACTTTCCATTATCTTATTTATTCATTTGTTTGATAGGTCAGTGTTCTGTGGCTGTGCTGTATTTTTAACTTTGTCTATCTTGGTTATGAAATAATCATTTTAATGCTTTGCTATGTCTTTGTGCAGGACTACAGTACATATGAGATAACCAGAGAAATGTTCTTTCCGTTGTGTATTTGGTGTTGCGGTCCTGCGGGGGGGGGGGGGGGGGGCTATGTGCCTCCCTGGACTGGCACTGCAGCTCTGTGACTGGAGGAGAAAAGGGTTGGGCAGTCGGTGAAGCCTCACCCAGCCATGTAAGGGCAAGACAGTCGAGGCTTCCCACGCACTTAGTCAGACACACACACACACACACGCAGAGTCTGTCTGGATCACAGCTGCATGAACATCACAGAGAAGAGTCCCGCACAGCTTCTTCTGACCAGGTAGATATCAGAGAGTGATAGATAAGGGCTTTAAATGTTGGTTTATACAGGGTGAAGTGCATGATGGTACTTGTGTGGTTTTGTTTTGTTTTCTGAGTGCTGGGTGTTGTGATTCATTGGGCATGTCTTCATAGTGAACAGATTATATTTGAAACTGAGCGTTAAACTCCAAGGCATAGATTAAACCAGTCCAAAGACAGATTCTTCAGAATTTCTGATATAGAAGTAAACATTTATTTACGTTAGACAAGATCCTAAAACACTATTTTGTCCAATGTGCGTTTGTGAGATTATCCTTTAATATATTTTGATTGACACAGACAACATGAAGGCAAACACTGCCTTCAAATTTGTCAGAAAAAAATGACTTTCAAACTTCCTACAGTAACGTCCCATCAGTTACTTCTTGTACTATATGAGCGGTTGCTTCAGTGACGGTGTGTCTGTTGTGTTGGTAACACATACTGTTGTCTTTAATGAGTAGGTAAGAGTTCATAATTAAGAGGTGTGACGTGTGATGGTTTGCAGTTCGCTGTTGGATGGGACTTTATCAGCAAGTTACAACAGTGTTTTAAATGTGTTATGATGCTTCTTATCATTTAGAGTGTGTAGTCGCGCAGCTTGGTAATAAATCTACACGTGGAGATGGATGGATTTCACACTCTGCTGAGATCTCTGTTGGCACTAGACTGGGAGTTTAGATATTGGTGTTGGTGCAAAAGGTCATATTCTACCTCTGGATGTACATTTATTACTTCTCAGCTGTTGGAGGAATGTAGCACATAGATTAAAGTCATTGTTCTTTATCAGTGATAGACATTCTGTACAGCTGACTACAGCAGTGATATCACCTTCAAACCAGTAAACAAGAGTCACAGAGGAGTTTGAAGATCGGTCACTGGGATTGGATGGTCCCTTGGTGTGTTGAATGTGTTAGAGGACTGACTGCATGAGGATGTTCTTGTTCCTGTTGAGTGAAGTCATTTCCAAACACGTACACATGATACACATTGATCAGAATTGTAACCAGTAGCCGATATGGGTTATGTGATACGCAGTGTTGGAGCTCTCTTTTGTACCTGAGCTATTATGTCCTCTACCTCATTATATCATTCAGGCGTTTTCTGACTGGCTGTGGTTCAGAGTGGTTCTGTACTTTGAGCTGAACACTTTCTTTTATAGCAGGTATACTTGACTCAGTTTTAAGTCCCTTTGTTTTTTGGGGGGAATAAATCAATTAAATAAATGAATTGGTAAAGTTTGATACAAGATGTAATTTTTGAAGTCAGTTTCTAAGTAAGGTGTTAAGTAGTCTCTTCTCCCTGCTTCTCTTTGTCTGACTATGGGCTGGAAAAAATAAGAGATTTGGATTTTAGGGATTTCACATTGACATTTTTTCCCCATTAAAAAGATAAAGCCATTTACTTTACAAACAAAGTTATTGTTAAAAAGATAGCATTGCAGCCTTATTGTCTGCTATTGATTTGTCTATTGTATTGAACTTTGAATTCCTTTATTGTGGTCACATTCAACACACCCCACAAGAATGCCTGACACACAGTCATCAAGAAAAACAATGTATGATTGCTGCCATGTGTTTACACTCAGTATGCAGACATTCAACTTATCAAATAGACCAGCAAACATGGACCATGTGTTCACATCAATCGCATTTGGCCAATCAGATGAAGCCCTAGCTGGGCGTCAGCTACCCTGAAATACCTGTCTGCCAGGTAAGCTAGCAGAATGAGTTATTTATAACAAATCAAATCCTCCTCGCAACATTGAAAAAGGTTAACAAAGATGGTGGAGTTGTAGTTAGAGATACAGATACTGTTTAAAGAAGCTGTATCTCTCCTCTGTCCTCCTAATCCATTACCTGATGTGACTAAAGCAAATCACACAAGATTGGAAAGAGACTCTCCCCTTTGGTTTATCTAATGACGCTAAGCTAAAGAGCTAACCTGCGAAAAGATTTAAACTGAGCCGGTGGACTGCTTTCTTTAACATTTTACATTTCATGGCTTTTCAAGTAGAAAGCTTGCCGTGATTGTTCAGTGTCTTCTAAGAAATGTGGAGTATTCAATCCTAGTTTTGTCTATGATCTTATCAAGCTCATGAGAATTTGATTCATGTCGCTCCAAACCTCTGAGGGAGCATCGGTCACGTGATGGAAAAACAACAGCTAAACACTGAACGATCTCTAAGGCATTCTGATTTCTTCATTAAATGATTTCATGGGTAACATGGTACCCATCTCATTTAAGAGATATTGAAAACTCTTGGATACCACTTCACCTTACAGGTGTTGTTTTGCTCTATAAATTTGCTGTCACTATTCCTGGAAATTTCACAGAAATGGAAATGAACGTTCCCCGAGCTGCAGGGGCGAAGCCTTGTGGAGCGTCACTGAGATGTTTCCCTGTCTGTGCCTCAACGCTGGAGGCAGATAGTTGTCACACTGTAAATGCACCGGGCAGATAAAAGGGCTCATCCACATTATTTATGTCAGAAGTTCCAGTTTGCACACGCCTGTGCAGCAGAGAAAACATGCAAAGAAAAAAACAAATATGCTGTTTTACCTTGAGATATGTCCTGATGTCCCTTCAGATTTCAATTGTCTTTCCAGTAGCTGAAGAAGATGTTAATTATAACAATTGGTCAGAGTCACAACAAAAACCTGAAGACAGCATTATGACATCAATTCATCATTCAAGTTTCCAACCCCGGCATGAGATCAGAGGCCACTGTGTGTGTGTTGGTATAAAGTGCACATCGACTGCACTGACATAATATGATCTACCAAGGGCGACATTATAGGCAGCCGTTACCTTTTTGGTTTGTGTATTTTGACCCAAAAAGTGCATCTGCAACATTTCCACACATAAAATGAATAACGTGGATAAACCAAGAGGGAGCTTTTTCAGGCATCTAGTACATAACATGAAAATGTTCAATTTGGCTTTGGCACTGTTAAGTTTTTTTATTTGAGGACACAGAGTACCAAAGCATATCTGTAATCAACTTAGAATTGAAATGATCAAAAGAAAGCAGCTAACTTTTTTCTTGTTGTGTTCTGTTTGTTTTGAGAGCCTGAACCTGTAAACGTGTCCGTGGAGTCTTTCATAGGCACGCAGCAGAATAACGTGTGGTGATGTGCAGAACATGTGTTTCTGTGTACAGTAAACGCCTCGCAGGGTGTGTCTTTCTCACGATCCAATTCTCTAGAAGAAGAAAGCCCTCAAGCCGATTTCTCCCTCAGATCACAGAGGGGGAAATCTCAGCCCGCCTGTCACTGCCTCGGCTCTGATGGTTTTTCAGATGCTGCAATTACACACACAAAGAAAACTGCCACCCGCGCTAAACCACCAAATCTGTGTTTGACTTGCGTGACATGCCGGGTTGCCCTCCCTTTTTTTTTTTCTTTCTTAAGCCATACATTACTGACCTGTATATGTGTCGACATGATTCACGGCAGGCATGTTCACACACACACTCTGAAGTCATTAACTGTTTCCACCCTGTAATACGCAAATCTGCTCTGTGTGTGTCACAGTGGCACAAACACACACTCTCAAACAGAACAGAGTGTATTATGTAACATGTGTTTGTCTCAGTTTCTTTGACCTTTTTATATGAATAGATAAAAACAGAACAGAACTGTGACTACATGACGCACACACACCACACATTACAATCTGCACATTGCACTTTGACACCCTGGACACTTTACACTGTTTACATTATTCTATATTTTCTCTATTCAAATATTACTTTTTTTAATTTTACATTATATTTCTATCTTTCTATTTTATGTGTATTAGTAATTTGAGTGTTTATTGCATGGCCTTGTGGAACAGTCTTTCCATTTCACTGCACATCTGTATGAGCATGTGACAAATACAAATCTTGAATCTAGAGGACATAACAATGCACTGTAAAAGATATATATTTTCACAGGCTTATAAAACTGACATTAACAATATATTATGTATCAACACACACACACAAAGAAACATAGATTTTCACCATGTGGTAGTTGACTTTAAAGCTTTTAGCTCAGTGTCGAGCCTATAGAACAGCTGATTCTGCTACATTAGAAGACATGCTTTTTTTGTTAAACAGAGATGATGACACTTAATAACCCTTTGCTCATGTTTCATTATGTGTCACTGGTAGCAGGTACCAGGCTCCACGTTGTCGAGGAAATTATGAAGACTTGACTTCACACATTAAGACTCAGTTGACTCAGATGGCTTACGTTGATGAAAGTTTAAACATAAGAAGAATACTCATGAGGAGACATGATTCAACATCACACTTCTGTACTCGTGTCTTGCTCAATCACATCTGCAGAACTTTTCGAAAGGCATCGCATGTATCCAAAAAGACATTATCATTATCAGGGTGACATTGACCCACCTAGACTAAACTGTGACGTCTATAACACTGGAGCAGACAACAAGTCTACCAAACATCCTTACAGACATCAGGAAGAACAGTTGACACTCTCTAAGCTGTACTTGGAAGTAGAAGTGCAGCTGAGTGCAGCCTCTGCGGTATATGTGAAGTGCTGTAGATTGTCACATAGATCTGAGATATTCATCTGCACTTCCAGACCACTTTCTAATGACTGGAATCACGATGTGTCCTGATGACTGCTCTGAAGTGGTATTACTTGGAAGTCAGGTTCAGTGAAGAGAATTTTCTCAGGAAAGAAGAAAGAAGGGTTGAATTAATAAAGTTTTCCAGTCGGAGCTATCGGGTCCCAAAATGAGAATAATAATCTAAACTTATTATTGTGGTTGGGAAGCTTTATAAAGTATTTAATAATTGTCTTGCTTTAATCTAAAGGTGACATGTTACCTTAATACCTTGTTGTGGCACTGATTCACGGGTCGTTATTTCAGCATTGTTGTCATACTTGGCGCTAACAACAGAGTGTGGAATTCAGGGAAGGTGTCATCGCCTCTTTATCATTCCTGCTCTGTAACCACAGGTGTCATTCTGACAGGGAGCTATTAAAGGTGTGTGAAGAAGTGGCTTTGGTAAGTGTAAAGCTCATAACTCAATGTTCTGTGTGAGGGTTTGTGCACTTTACTCTGGGGACATTCAAACACGCACGTACTGTATGTCTCAAAGGCTGTGAGTGTTTAATTCAGGTGAAAAGAATGAAAAAGATCAGATTTTTTAAGATACAATTTCCAAACCAAAACTCACAATCTTACAGACTAACCAAAACAAGATGGGGGGAAAATACACCAGATCAAACCATTTTAACTTTTACAAAGTTAACTTCTTCAGATCTATTTCACTCAGATGCAATTGAAATAAACAAACACACACATCATGAGACTAAGAAGATTATTGTTTTTTTACTTCAGAATTTTCAAAGAAGCATGAACACCTGTTTCTCTTACGTTTTATATACCATGTCACAGTCAAACCTACCCCTGAAACTAGTAAAAAAAAATACCTCTCTGACTGCAAAACCAAAAAAACACGTTTTTATGAGCAACAGTTCAGCTCCACCTGTGTCACACCTGTGTGCATCGACTGTAAACTGCAGCACAAAGAAGGAAAAACTAACCATAGTGCACTTTTTTGGGGGCCTCTGATCGCCCTTTTTGTAACTAACTGAATATTAATCAGTACGTTGATACAACACTTTGTTTTATTTATTTATTTTTGTTTTATTTATTTATTTAGAATCACACATTCACAGACATTTGTGGTTAGACAACAGAGTGATTCCTCTTTTCACATTTTTGTAAATTTATACAGAACAAAATAAATCAAAAATGATACAACACTTTGACACATCCTTTTTATTTTTTATTTTTGTATTGCTTTGGCCTTTATCAGATTGGACAGCTGAAGAGAGACAGGAAGTGTTGGGAGTTGAGAGTGGGGGATGACTAGCAGCAAAAGGCTGAGGTGGGATTTGAACCCACGACCACTAGGACCAGGACTATAGCCTTTGTACACGGTGCGTGCGATATAGCCACTAGGCCGCCACTGCCTCAAACTGTCACTCATCCTTTAGCAAGTTTGATGTTTTCACTGAGCTCTGCAGACGAGCTCCTTACATCATCACAGAACTCGTGAATGTTAGGGATTGGATTTCACATGATGTGCCATTTGCACGGCTTGACTTAAAGCCTGATTGTTCTAATTTACTATCTAACTGATGCCCACCCAGTGTCAGTTTAGGGTCACAGATGACGGCTTCCACAGCAGCAGTGCTAATGAAAAAGTCTGAAAGCAACATCCGCCCTGACTAATGGGTTTTTATCAGCTCAGTCTTTATGTCGTTTTTTTTTTGTAGGGTGGAGACACGATGCATGCTACAGTACTGACCATACTGTCACGTACACAAACGAGACTCATAACAACACTGACCCCCCTCTTACATGCTGGGATTAAGCATAGTTGACGTTTGTGATAAGATAAAAATCACATTCTTACATAACTCGCCTGTACCTGGACTTTAATCCTGCACCTGAAATGTGTTTCTTTGTCAGAGAGCCAAATGGTTTGTTGTCTTTGCACATTCAGAGACAAAGCTAAATGATTTGTTTGGAGACGTTCCTCAACATATTTAGACGGGTGTGCCGCTAAAGAGGATTATGTGCTATGTCAGCTTGAGTGTTTTTTGCTTTCGGGAAAGGTTGTGCTTTTTTTGGGGGGTCAAAAGGTTAGCTCAGTTTAAGGGCCAGACTGTTTTAACCTTCAGTCTCTTTTTTTTCTCAAGTTCTAACAAATAAGCTATGTGCCTCTGAAATGGAGTTTAGGTAACTGCAGTGTTAGGTCTTATCGTTTAAAAGAATCCCTCTAAGTGAGAGACGTTGGTTTTAGGTTTTCAGCTGGTTATTCAGTAAAGAGCAGAACATTTTCAGTGGATGATCTTCCAAGCTGCCTGTGGATGGAGATCTACAACAGACAGACAATGACATGTACTGCATTATGATGTGAGCTAATATAATGTGAAACTATTAGAATCAACATGAAGCAGCAGGGGACTTCCTGTGAGGCGTGCTGTCATTATCATGATATCAGGAAAAACCAAAGTGTAACTGAGCAATAACCCATAAATCACAGCTCATCATACACCAACAGAATGTCATAAAGAAATCAGAAGATAAGAAAGAACAGTAAAAGAACTTATGAAACATAGTGGAAGAGAATTCACTAGACTACAGACGGGAACACAATGCAGAAAACAACAAAAGAAAGACATTGAATTCAGTCAAATGATCGGATACAGAATAGAATTTAAATTTAATCGGCTGTTTTAGCTGGATCAAGACCACAACTACCTTCTTTTTAAATGAGATATACCAACATGTCAAACATAAAACGGTCGTCTGTATTCTGCATAAATGTCCAGTCTGAGTATGTTAACCAAACTGCTCTCTGGAGACACTCTGATTCGTTTTATTGAGGTTGCCAAAGCAAACATGAAAAATTCAAAAATCCCATGTCTCTGTTTTTGTTGCTGAGGCAACAACTTCATCTTTTAGTGTTGATGTTTTTGTCCCCTTTTGTCCCTCTCTGGACTGGTCTGGTTTCTTTCTTCTTTCAGTGAGTGTAGTAGAGTTGTTTGGTCATGATCACCAGACTCTGCCCGGAGGATTCAGAGTGGAAACGTCTCCTCTGCGGTGGTTGCCACGGTTACACTGCGTAACAGTGAGGCATCCACAGAGGAACTTCACTGTGGGGAAGTTTAATGGCTAAAAGTGTAGCCCTCGCTTGTCTTTTGCTCCACCCTCGTTCTCTCTGATGACTTTCATATTGAGCCCTTCTCCTTTACTCTTGGTTGGTTAGTTTTCTCACACTCCCCACTCTGCTCCTTTCACTCAGCTCTTATCCTCTCATCTTTCATTTCAGGACCCATGCAGGCGGCTTAGACTCACTCTGCAAGCTCGAGACCGGTCAGGCTACAACTCAGAGCACTACGACAGAAAGGTAACCAAATAAAAGAGGAAAAGAGTTTACTTTTTTTTTTTTTTTTTCAGTTTACAGGATGATCATTTACTGAACGTGTTGTTTCTGGATATAGGAGAGCAGCATAGCAGTAGTTCTGCCACATAAACAAGAGGAGCAGGAAAAAACACTTGAACGCATCATTCCCACTGAAGAAAAAGTTGAAGTTGAAATCATCAAGGTATGTGAGCTTGTTTTCGCTCTAGTTGTGTTTGTTAATACATTTTAGTTTAGTTTTCGTTTTAGTTTCATACATCTTAGTTTTTGCTTTGTTTTTTGTTGTTTCCTGTCAAAGCATCTTTGAGTATTTAGAAAAGCGCTATATTAATCTAATTTATTATTATTATTATTATTATTATTTGTTTTAAAGAGTCAAGTCCAGCCTTCGTGTCTATCTGAGGAATATGTCTGCTTATGTGTGTGTCGCCTCACACACACACTCATTAAACGCTGTGTTACCCAGGTTTACCTGGAAGCCCGTCCAGAGACAGCAGAGAGCGTCAGGATGCTGACAGACGAGGTGTCGCAGATTCAGGAGGTCGGTGTTTTTAAAAAGACGACGAGTCAACGTTCAGATGCTAGTGGAGAACATTGGAGTGTGTTTCTCTGTAACACACACTTATTTAAAAACATGTGATGTGCTTTTGTTGATAGGTGAGGTACTGTCTGAAGACTCTGAGGGAGCAGATGGCAGCCAGGCAGAACAGTAACAACAACAAGGTACACACCCTCTCCATCAGGATGAACACCTTCTCTCTGACTTTAACTGAAACACACAAACCAAATGAAATCAGCAGAAACCTTCTTGACGTCAGTATTTGATGACATTGATTCCAGTTGTAATGTTTTTATTTAGCGTTTTCCATATTGTTCAAGATACTGATGTCACACCCAGTGTTAGCATTTAATTTCTTACTCTCTTGGTCATCAGTTTTTTTGTGTGCTGTAACTCGGCTGTGTTTAGTGAGCAGCTGTGATTCATAAACACTTTATTTAAATGAATGAATTAAGGTTCCTGTGAGGAGTGTTTGGTTGGTAATGAAACAGTCTGAAATGGAAACTGCTAACTCTTTATGAACTACAAAAGCAAAACAAGACCACCAGAGAAAAGGCTGCCTATATCTATGTAGTAAATGTGATTATGACGTCACTGCTGTGGTGGGGTAGGTGTCAGCTTGGGCATTTAACAGCATGCAGCAGAAAAAGCCTTTTTTCCACTCTAAAGATTCAAAGTGATATTCAATATATCACTTGTATTTTCTTATATTGTCTAATATTTTCAATATTAGACATTGAAAATACAAAAACAGATTATAATTATATAAAAAGCAGTATAAATATACAAATACAATACATACAAATGTAAAGGGAAAAGATCAGAAAAGATACAAATTGTTCGCAGAGGTTGCCAAAATCAGCACAACCTTAAAGTTCCTCACAGGAGTTTTTATGTAACACTTTTGGAAGGTTTTTAGATTAGATCAAAATGAGAGACATGCAAACCTTGTTATAGTTCAACAACTTATTGGGTTAAGGAGACATTGATTACATTTCTTGTGGCATTAAATTTAATTCATCTCAATCTTGTCCTTTTCTATTCAAAATTGAAGAAAAGTAGTTGGTGCAGATGTTCTCTGTGTCTGTGGGCCACAGCGGGGGTATCTGCAAAGTCTCCTGGTTTTCTGCCACCAGCACCTTTTATTTCATTTCACTTCAGGATATTTCTAGTCCCGCCTTTGCTTGTATTGCAATGCAAAAAGTAAAAAAGCACTTCTTTATGTTTTCATGTTCTTAAAGCTGCAGTGCCATTTTAATGAGTGCACAATAAACCACCAGCACCACTAACTAGAAGCTTCTCTTTTCTTCAGTTTCCAGCTAACGGCTTCAACGTGCCCGGAAACCTACCAGTCATCACTAACGGCAACACAATTCTCATTGACTCAGACACCGAGGCAAGTTCATCCCAATTCAGCCTTCTTTTAATGTCTCCAGAAGTATTGTCACTGTCGCTTTTAGGAATCTGAATGTTCCTCTTCTTAATAAAAAAGGAGCCGTGGGGAGTAACAGAAACCGATGTCAGCTGAAGCTAGTTTAAATGAATTCTAATTTGTATTTTAAATGACACCTGGCCCTCCAGCTGTTTCCAACTTACACTGGCAAACTGCCTTCTGCTGTGAGGAACAGGGTGCCAGGCTCCCTGAAGCTGATGACAAAGCTTAGCGCACACACACACACACACACACACACACACACACACACACACACAGTATCATATTTCCAGTGCATTATACTAGACTCTGCACCAAACCTCATCTCCTGTAACACAACACCCAGAGAAGTAGTGTGAGAGCAGAGAGGGTATGTGTGTGTGTGTGTGTGTGTGTATGTGTGTGTGTGTGTGTGTGTGTGTGTGTGTGTGTGTGTGTGTGTGTGTGTGTTTTGTGGCTCTCTATACACACTGACCTGTGTACATGTATGTGGCATATAGGTGAGCTATACGTGTCAGATTGTACAGCAGTTGTTTGTTCAAAGGCGTCGGGTCTCATTTGTACCTGCTGTTATTTGTCTGTTGAATTCTAATTCCTTGCTCATTGCACGCTGCACTTTATCATTTTTATCATTTTTATGGTGATGCTGGAGCATCTCTGCTGGGCTTCATGTTTCATGTTGTATGTACCTATGCACTTGAGGTTTGGATGATTTATTAGTGTTGTTTATGTATTTGTATGTCTCCAGCTGCAAACAAATTTCCCTGTGGGGACAATAAAGATACCTTTGACCTTAGACCTTTGAAAGGGCATTGTTGGTCCGGTAAAAGTATTTATCTTACCTAAAGGACAGCCCAGAGATGAAAGATAATCTGTGCACAGTTTCACAAAATGTCCAGCTTCTCTCCTCTCTGTCTGTGTTACCTCAGGCTTCACTAAACTGCGTAGCTAACGTCCTGTCAGCAGCCTCTCTGATGTGTTCTGTTAGCTCCCGCCGTGACCTCAGGTTCAAGTGTTCTGCCAGATTAGGCCTAATTGAGCGTGTCACCTTGTGTCTGCACTTCACTCTCAGGTCGAGGATAATCAGGAGGAGAGCGTGAGGCTTAGGGAGGCAACCCGCCGTCTGTACACGCAGCTGAAGGAGATGGAGAACAGGCACCAGGAGGAGAAGGCGGCGCTGCAGGTAGAGATGTGAAACATGACACTGTAGCTCCTGTCTGTAGCTCTGACTCACTCCTTCCTCTAATGATCCTCGTTACCGCTCAGCGCTGTGGCTCTCTTCCCCTCACACTGGGTTCGTTCAGCTGCAGGTCATGTAGGGACACCGCACACAGACTTACTTTGTATCATCGCCTGATCCCTTTGTACTCTGCTGCTACTGCTCTCACCTCTTGATTGGGTTAGAGAGGCACAAACACAATCACTGATCATTGACACAAATATAGAACCATTTACTGAGTTTAAACCTGAACCTGTCTTCATTTTATTAAATTCAAAGTGAACAGCCATAATAGATTTAGTCTTTCAGACAACAACAACAACAAACACAGCCATCATTACATAACAACACCAGCACATGATCTCTTACGTTCCCTACTCACTTGAAGGAGTTTTTTTTTTTTTCAGATTAGTTTTTTGGCTTTCTGTGCCTTTATTCGAGAGATAGGATAGTGGATAGAGTCGGAAAGCAGGGAGAGAGAGAGAGAGTGGGGAATGACATGCAGGAAGGGAGCCACAGGTCGGATTCGCGTTGAGGACTACAGCCTCCGTACATGGGACACGCGCACTAACCACTGCACCACCAGCACCTCCACTTGAAGGAGTGACGCTGCTCAGGAAATCTAAATGCATAACGACGGAGGGGAAAGATGAATCTCTCTAAAAAGATAACCTTACTCCCAACATATGGAATACGGCTTTAAAAAACTCTCATGTGATTGTTGTGCTAGTTTAGCTCAGTTGGTAGAACAGGAAAGTACCAAACGCAACATTCCTCGTCGCACTGGTCGGAAGGATTAACTCCCGGTTCTGTCTCTACTTGTTGCATGTCATCCCTCACTCTCTGTTCCTGTCACTATTCAGCAGTCAGAGAAGCTGTCCATGTTGTTGTTAATGATGATATATTAACTTTTAATTTAAAGAAAGAAAAACCAGTGCTCTCTGTCTCCGTGCACTGCCTGTCATCACCTGTGTGTCCGACCCTAAAGCTGTGGGGCGCTGGTGGCACAGTGGTCAGCGCGCGCGACCCATGCATGGAAGCTGCAGTCTTCCAAGCGGGCGGCCCAGGCTCAAATCCAGCCTGTGGCTCCCTTCCCGCATGCCACTCCCCACTCTCTCTCTCTCCCCCTGATTCACAACCCTATCCACTGTCCTGTCTCTCCATTAAAAAGCCCAAAAAGCCCCAAAAATAAATCTTTAAAAGAAGCTGATTGTTTACACTTACTGACATTGTTTCCTCCTCTTTAGATCCTTGCTTGTGTTGTTCTTTCTCCCTGATGTATGTCGCTTTGGACAAAAGCGTCTGCTAGACTTGTCAAACTGTAGTAAAAGTTGCTTAATCCTTGAAAGCCCAGCGGTCCACCTACACGAGTGTGTTTTGTCTAATCCGGCCTGTTCTCAGGGCAGTGTGGGCGTCTTCAAAATGCACTCATCTCCCTCAACCTTCTGTTTGTACTGTTGCACCTATTAGAGCATGCCATCAACTTCCAGCAGTGCCCCATGCGTCTTAAACCTGAGCGAGGTCTAATCATCCTAACCCAGACTAGTTCAATAACAAATCCATCCTCTTGTAACAAAGAGACTCCGTTCTTGTTTCCTCACAGGCCGAGTCAGAAGAGTATCGCATCCGTCTGGCCGAGCAGACCGAGCGCCTACAGAAGGCGGACGAGCTGGCGGAGGAGCGGGGGCAGCAGGTGGAGGAGCTGCAGAGGCTGCTGGGAAGCATGGAGATCGAGGGCAACATCCTGAAAGACAAGATGGCCGCCGGGGAGGCAGAGCTGCTGCAGCTTCATGCGGACAGAGAGGGAGGGGAGGAGAAGGAGCAGAGGTACAAAACACGAGTCATGTGGAAACACTGTAATAATATTAACTGCCCTGCAAATAAGGTTAACTTCCTGCACTTTTATGCAACAATAGATCCATTTAGAATTTGAGTTAGATTATTAGATTATCTTCAAAAACTTTCTTCCCAGGGTTTGAAATAAAGTGATTACGGATTATAGTCAAATTACATAACTTGGTAGATAAGTTATGTAATAATAATATAATAAAACTAAATAACCTGTTCATTCAATTCTCTCAGTGATAGGCTGTATACTTTGTGTCTCAGGGACAGTTTGAAATATTTTTCTTGTTTATTTGGTGTACAGATGTGAAGAGCTGGAGAAGAAGGTGGCCATCCTGAAGGAAAAGATTCATCACCTCGACGACATGTTGAAGAGTCAGCAGAGGAAACTCCGCCAGATGATCGAACAGGTATTTAAAAAACACACCGGCAGGGAGTACACACACAAACACAGCATACGAGCCCGTTCATGTGCAGGAAGCCGTTAAGAGGGAAATTAGACTTGGAGGAGGAGGACTGATAAAAGTGTAATTGATTCGAGGGAGTGGAGCCAAGCGGAACATTGTGATGACACACAAGGCTCGCTCGTCGTGAATAAGTGATGCTGCTGAAGGCTTATATGTTTGTTTGTTTTGTTTATGACACAGCTGCAGAACTCCCGAACGGTGATCCAAGAGAGAGATCGAGTCATCAACGATCTGGAGGAGAAGGTGGCTTTCCTGGAAGCTGAGGTGAGAAGCTCAGCCGGGTCGGACCTGATTTGAAATGGAGACAGATTTGTTCTAATATGTTTTATGTTGCATTAAAGTGTGTCGTATCATTATTTCCAAAAGATTCAACTCTTTTTTCCAAAGAACAACCGCAACATTGTTCTACTTCAATTTTTTTTTTTTTTTTACACATTTTTACCCCTTTCTGCCTGCAGAACCGAGAAATGCATGACCACATGGAGTACTTCCTGGCAGGTCAGGACCCTCCCCCCCTCACGTCCTCAGAGAACAAGCCAGAGGTTGTCTACAGGTAAGCAATCACTTATCACTTATCACACCTAACTTTTTCATTTTTTTCCCATTTTCTAATCCTCAATGTGATTTACTAAGGAATGTATTCTGCTAGTGGTGCTGCGGTTTGATTGTAAAGTAAACTTCAGAACTCTAATCTTGTATTTCTTATGTTCCCCCCTCTGTACAGTAGACCACTCACACCGACGACATCGAGCAACAAGGTCCTCCCGTTCATCAAAGTCATTGAGATCATGTCCTGAATGAGCAGTCACCCATAGAAAAGATCGTTGTAAATAGATATGTAACCATCTACCTATACATAAAGCACAGGTCAGCAGTGATTCAAAGAGGCTGATGTTAGCAGACCTCATGGTGACAAAGCACGCTGCTCTTCAGTTTGAGGCTGCTCTGCACGCCTTCACCGACTGTTGCAGTTTCAAACAGAATCTAAAAGTGGAAAGTTAAAAAAGGAATTCAAAGTATCCTAAAAAAAAAGGAAACAAGGAAGGAGCTTAGCAATGCAAAGAAATGTTTTTACCAAACTCCTTATGCGCTTTGTCAGCACTTCTTAAAGATGCAGGACTTCAGTAAAGTTCTCTGTGTCGACACGTTTCCCTCTGCAGGATCAGGAATGAGTAAAGCCTCATGAGTAAATTGTGAAAGTCTCTGTTACACATCCACACAGAAAAAAGAAATGTACCAATAGATGCATCATGTTGTGTGTGTTAATCACTTGTTGGTCGTACAGGCTGCTGCCTGGCGGGGGCCGGGCTCAGGTCACATTCCTCAGTGCTTCACACCACATTGCCAATGGCAGGCAGGACGTCGCTGACTTTGAGATATGATTTATATTTAACTTCAATACATTTCTCTGACATGAGACTGGGTTGAATATTGTAAGAGTGATCATGTGATTTTTATTATTAACATAATGAACTGTTTTATTTTCTCAATAATCCAGGTTTCTTGTAAAGCTAGAGGTTAGTTTGCTGCCAAGTCTTTCCTTAAACATCTTTCTGTTACGTCATGCTTTTTAATAAAACGTTACATATTTAAAAACTCTTCATAAACTGCTAAACTTACTTTTTCACACATCTATTCATTGTTTGTACAGACCTTTATCTTTTTTTCAGTTGTATACTTTATGGATGGCCATAAAACTGTACATGTGTTACATTTGACTGTGAACATTGTAGATAGATGCATTGAAGTTTCTGTTCCCTTTGTAAACATTTCTGACGTCATAATAAAGATGTCTGCTTTATCTGTTGTGCACGTGAAGCCTAAACCTAACTCGTCTTCTCTCCTGTTGCCCTAAATTATCTTGTTCTGCCCCCTAGTGGACAAAATAAAAACACTGAATATGAAGAAGTGGGTTGTAAGGTTTGTTGTTTTTTTAATCTTCAACCACACAAGCATATAACCTCATTTAAATACAAATCAAACATTGTCAAGAAAATAACTTATTGTCCATATAAACATCTTAAATCTGTACAAACCAAAAGGTTTTACTGTGGTATTTACATATGAGAAACACAAATATGACTTACATTTCCTGTTTCTACAATGAAAACCCTGCCAGGTTTACAACAATCATGTTCCTGTGAACTGGTTCGGATCCTAAATCAGGAGAAAGTCATGAGTTCAACACAAAAACAGAAAGTCTTTCTTGTAAGGAGACCAAAGATTTGATGAGTGCAAGACTTTGCACATCATGTCTTTGTCCGTGTAACATTTCTAATGCCCTGAAAAATCCAGTGTATGAATTTATCAGAGCTTAAGCGTTCTCTCACCTTGAAGGTGAATTTTAACGCTCAAATAGAACAACTTTTGATTCCCTTTGTGTAACCACACGCACACACTGTCACTCCCTCACAGGGTGCTCTCCAGTGTGTTGTAGTTGTCTTTAAAACTTTTCAGCTCCAGGAAGTGTTTGGGCCTCTTGCTGCGCTGGCCTGTGGAGGGCAGGTAGGTGACCTGGATGGTTGAAGGGGTGCTGCGGACAGGGGAGCCCGTCAGGTCCTTGGCTGCGGACTGGTGATGCTGGTCCAGACTGGTGGTGCTGGAATAGGCCTTGACCCTGCAGGGGGAGAGATGAGGGCAAATAAGAGTAATAGAGCGTTAGTATGCAAAAACAACTTGATTACAGAAGGTGAACAGAAAATAAACAACTTATTGTCGTACATCACATTATTTGTAGATATCGGTAATAAAAATACTTTTCTAAAATAGGCCACCATCTGCTAATTAAAGCAAGAAGTGCAAGAATATGATTATGTGGGAAATGCAGACCCATAGTGCTTATAAATATATATATATATAATAAATGAAAAGGTGAGCACTAAAGGGGAGGGAGGATACAACACCATTTCTTTTGTTTCATTTGCATTCCTCATTAAAGCCATTCAGCTGATTGTGGAGTTCACAGCCTTTACATTTGTAAAACTGGACTAAAAATCATCAGTTGGACATAATTAAGAAACAGGAATGTTTGTTGCAGCCAGGCTGGTTCTCTAAATAAAATGCATGAAGTCAGGACTTGTCTCATCTTTTGATTTGTAGTTCTCATCATTTGATTTGTAGTTCTTAAGAATGTTGCATTCACTAAATCTTGTCCTGTTGATGTGAGCAGTGCAGATTGCAATGCAGCACACTTTATCCCCAACAATATCTACAAGACTTAACAATTTCAAGTCCAGACCAGTAAGAGAGCACTTACACATCAGCCAGTTCACTGAGAGCCTGTTCATATTCAAGAAACTCAGCTTCTCCAAACACCTGAAACAAAGAGGTCACGTTAGATCTGTAACATGAGACAACATAACGCTGAAACTCTTATTATCTCTTTGAGAAACAACACTTTAAACGCACCCCGGTCCCGTGTCGAGCGCTGTCGTAGCCTTCGAGCAAACGGTCGATTAGAGCGCTGCGGCTGCTCTTGATCAGCGAGTGGGAGTTACGCAACTCCAACAGCCAGCTCCGGAAATTCCGTCCGGTAAACGCACTGGGACAGCGGCTGATCTCCTGCAGGGGAATACCTGAAGTCAACACATGAAGAAAATAAGTAACGCAGATTACAAAAGATGAAACTTCAATTCTCTCAATGGGGAAATTGGAACTCTATAAAGAACATTATTCAGTCAACTCAGACAGAGTTATAAGAATAGGAGAGTAGACTTAAGATAAAAAGAAATAAAACATGTTTTTTATAGATCTGCAGAACAAAGGCTGTTTGATGTACTGCTACTTCATAAGAGGTAACAGTTCCACTGGTTCCACTGGTTTCACTGGTTTGATGTGACAATGAGTAATTACTGCATGCACCTGATGCATCAATCAGTTTCAGCATCATATTTGAACTCTTACCCGAGTCACGGATGGCATCCAGGGCTTTCATCCTGTACAGGTAATTGTAGCAACCTTTAAAATGCAAACATGTTTTTGTTAAAATTCGCAAAAGGACAACGTAAGTCACCTCTAAGAGAGGAGATAAAGTGACTGACTAATCTGTGATCCGTGCTGCAGCCTGTCATCTTCTTCTGATAGGAGGCGAGGTTCAAAACGGATCTCCTGGACCTTTGACAGTCTGGAATCAATCTTCTCCCTCAGACCCTGCACATTTAAAAAAAACACTAACTCTTCCACCTTTCTTTGAGAACACACAAATGACCGATCTCACGAAGAGGGAGATCCACTTTACCTTAGGTGCATTGTGGCCAATAGGTGCATGTGGTCCTCTGCGAGATCTCATAGCGAAACGCATGATTTGCCTTTTGACGAAGATAAACAGCAACACAAACACCTGCGCACAGAAACGTGAACAGGACAGGATATTACATTCAGGACATCATCACATGAGGGCATAGCAGGTAAAAACCATCACAGTGTGTCTACATACCAAGCTCCCATAGGCCATAACCAGCACCACGTTAACCCCCGATAACGGCGATGAGTCTGCCATGTTATCTGTCAGTGTGTGAGCTAACTGTTTATCCACAGGTCGACAGGAAGCTAAGCTAGCAACACGTAAACATCATGATGCTGTATTAGCTTGTTAGCTAACAGACGCCTTTAAAGCACAGATAATGTGTTAATTATTTGGTTGCGGCTTCAAATTTACATTTTTAGATAAAGACACAGTAAAGATATCATACGATGCTCTTCAAGATGCTTAGCGACATCATGTATGAAGTACGCAGTCTGGCTTGTGTTTGCTAGAAGCGCGGACGACGACAGCGACAACTCATTTACGACGCTGGAAATTACCGTAATAACTCTGGAAGAGGGACCAGACCCAGACAGGCGAAACCACCCCATGAAGTTAAATTTCCAGTTTAATCAACATAATATTATCTCTGTTTTGGCCCTTTTGTTTTAACATCATCAAACTTGCTGCTTTATGTTTATTAAAGTCCTATATATATTTTGTATAAGGTCCAATTTAACAAAAGAATAAAATAGATGTTTATTGCCATCTGCACAAGTACAGGACAGTACAGGTACATTGGAATTCTTGTGTGTTTCTCCCTGAGTCAGCTTCTACAAAAAAAAGTTAAAATTATATATAAAATAGAATAACATTATAAGAAAAAAAGAGTACAAAAAAAGTAAAAGTAAACAGCTAAGTGATTTAAAATAAACTGTACAGAAGTTATACACTGTATTAAAGCAAAGATATAATACAAAAAAATAACAAAGGGGAACACTGTACAATGAAATGAAAATATAAATATGTTTTCTTGTCTCTTATTGCACCTGAGGTTATTGCACACATATTTTTCACATTATATAATTACACTGTTTTTTGTTTTTAAGGTTAATATTGCGCACTTGTATTGCACTGTGAGGTGGTCAACTGTCCATTTAGTCTGTGAAGTGTGGGGTGAAGTACTTCCTTCCCATCTTAATGTCCTGTGCTACAAGTAACACAATTATTTGTTCTTATGATACCATTCATAGACTATTTTGTATGTAGATATACTGTATTCAACATACTGAACTGCCTAAATAATTTGAAAGAACTTAATAAAAATACAACTACACCTTGTGTGGAATTATATTTAAATTACCTTATTATTATACTAATAGTTGTATTTGTTTGTTGAAGTTGTAAAAGAAGTAAAAAGCAGCTGTAGTAAAATGAGTAAATACATTTATCACGACATTAAATGGAATAACAGTATTTATGTGACTTGATCATGCCCGTTTTCTTATTAATATCTTATTTTTTCTTCTTATTATTTGATCAAATTAATAATCGCAATACTTAAGTTAAATATATGGATATTAGATCTATTTTCAATTTAATGTAGAATGCCTGGATCGTGTATATTACATTAAACTCCTCTAGGTTCTTTCTTTTTTTTCTTGTGTTAGTTTGGCTTATTGTATTCATTCTTAAAACTAAATGCTAATCTTTTTTTAAATATTCTATGAGAGTATAATCAACAGTAGAATTTGATAGTTATATCTGTAACGGTTTTCGTCTATTGTTCTAAATATTTAATATATTATTTGTTTTTATTCTGAACTTGTCTCGTGTCTTTTTACATCTTTCCAATGAATACATACTTCCACCACAGTAATTATGTAAATGTGTTTCTTTTAGATAAATGCAAGGTAGGACTTGTGCATGTGCACTTTGAGATGTGCCTGGGTCAGATGTGACCAACATGTTTTTTTGTTTAGTTTTTTTGCAAAAAAAAAACTGTTGCTACCTCAGGTTCTGTTAAATTACACCTCTTTTGTTTTTAGGCATTTTTTGATATGCTTGTGTCAGATGTAACCACATTTAAAAGGGAAGCAATGAATAAAAAAATAATTACATTAATTTGTGTTGGTTTAAAATTGATCATTAACTGCTGCTTACCAGCCACTGAAAAAGTCTGGCCCAGCTAAATTTCTTGGTTTTAAAATCTGGCCCAACTGAATTTGTAATTGAATAGCCCTGCTGTAGGTCTTCCATCACTATGTGCCAATGTTTATTATCTGTGTTTATGCATCCCAGTCCCTCACATGTCATAATTAAGTTTCTAATATAAAACTATATTAACTATTAACTTATTATTAGTGGCGATATCTATAGTCTATAAATAACAAAAATTCCAAACAAATTATAAATTTAACACAAACTCATAATAAAGACACTGAGGCACCTAGAGGGCGAATCTTATGCAGGATATATTAATATGTCCATTGTCCAGATGATGAATGAAGGTTTTAGGGTGGTTTATTTTATCCAGAGACATCAAGCAGGCAACAAACAACAAAAAACGCTGCTGTCTCTCTTGCCCTGTCATCCTGCCATTGCATCCTAGTAAAAAAACATTAACCCATTAGGTGCCTACCTGAGTCTCACCTGGCTACGTGGCTATATAGACACACCCATGTACAGACTCCACCCTTATGCCCCAAGTAGCAAAATAAACGAATGGATATAACTCATATGAATGTAAACAATAATAATCAAAATACCCCGAACATAATCTAATATTCAAATGTATCCCCAAAATATCCCAAAATAAGAATATAGACTTTCACTTAATTTAGGAATAGTGAATAGCTGTAATAATTAACTTATATATAAACTATATCAATTATTAACTTATTATTAACTTATATTATTAAATTATATTAACTTATATATAAACTATATTAACTATTAACTTATTATTAACTTATATTATTAAATTATATTAACTTATATATTAACTATTATTAACTTACATTATTATATTATATTAACTTATATATAAACTATATTAACTATTAACTTATTATTAACTTATATTATTAAATTATATTAACTTATATATAAACTATATTAACTATTAACTTATTATTAACTTACATTATTATATTATATTAACTTATATATCAAACCATATTAACTATTAACTTATTATTAACTTATATTATTATATTATATTAACTTATATATAAACTATATTAACTATTAACTTATATATATATTATATTAACTTATATATAAACTATATTAACTTATATATAAACTATATTAACTATTAACTTATATATATATTAACTATTAACTTATATATATATATTATATTAACTTATATATAAACTATATTAACTATTAACTTATATATATATTATATTAACTTATATATATATTATATTAACTTATATATAAACTATATTAACTTATATATAAACTATTAACTTATATATATATTAACTATTAACTTATATATATATATTATATTAACTTATATATAAACTATATTAACTATTAACTTATATATATTATATTAACTTATATATAAACTATATTAATTATTAACTTATATATAAACTATATTAACTATTAACTTATATATATATTATATCAACTTATATATAAACTATATTAATTATTAACTTATATATATATATTATATCAACTTATATATAAACTATATTAATTATTAACTTATATATATATTATATCAACTTATATATAAACTATATTAATTATTAACTTATATATATATTATATCAACTTATATATAAACTATATTAATTATTAACTTATATATAAACTATTAACTTATATAATATATATTATATTAAGTTCTATATAAAGTATATTAGTGAGTGGTCACATGTCGTGGGTCTGTAAACCACGTGACGCAGCTCTCCGTGGTGTCAGAGTGGAAAAGAAAAAAGAAACAGGTAAATTCAGTCTCTCGCTTATTGTGTGAGCGAGTCGGTTCGTTATTTTTTCCCAATTTAGTTGTATCAAGTTGGGGTTCAGTTATTGTATACTGTCATAAATCCGACTCTCAAGTCGACACCGAGACCACTTGTCGGTCGGTTGTGTAGCAGTGTCTCATATTGAGCCGGGTTTCTGGTCAGTATCGCCTGTTATTTATTTTCATTTTAGGGGCCTGCAGGCCTTACCCTCAGCCTCGGTTATGTGTGTTAGGAGACCCCCGCTTTTAGATCATAACTGCGGCCACAATGGTTGTGAATAATGTGAAGTGGCGTTGCAGTTTTTTGAGCCGCTAACGTTGTTAGCGTTAACCGGCTAATGTTGCCTAGCTATGCGTTCGTTAGCTTAGCATGGCTAACTAGCAGTGTCAATCTAGTGGCATGGGCGTTTTGGTTTGGTCGAACATCAATGCTCTACTGCTTGCCTGTAGCTGATTAGCTAATTCACTTGATGGCTATCAAGCCAAACCAGCTAACGCTACCAACTTCTGTGTTTTATTTCTGTTTTTCTGCACTTGGTTAGCTGGTTTGCTAGTCAAAGTTAGCCTCGCTGACGCCATGAGGTGAAGCGATGAGAAGCGGAAGCCCCACCGAGTCTTCATCGCTGGATGCTTTCCCCCTCACCTATTAGCTTAGTTGGCTAGCATTTTGACCATGTGGCTGGCTAATAGAACTGAGTATGTTCCCCAGGCCTTGGCTTTAGGCTTGTTTGTGAGCTAGTCCAAGCAGGGTTTTACGTAACGTGTGCAAGTTTAAAGCAAGGTTAACAGTTTACCATCGGAAAGTGATGTTACCTTAGCTGGCTGTCTAATCAGTGTTTTGTCTTGTCCCTGTCATTTGATGGTCAACACAGTCCACATCTGTCAATCACTGACTATATGATTGTACATCGGCGTTTCATGGTATAAGTTATTTAAACACCTAAGAGGCTGTTCAGAATAGAAAGCATTGCATAATGTCTTGAGATAAATAAGTTGGGTAATGTTATGCACTTGTAAGCTCTGAATGTAGCAACACCATGCCACTCTTACTTCCCGGGTCAACCCCGCGGTTAGCTTGTTTTTGCCTGAGAAACTGTCCAAAAAGGCCCTTTGTCTTTGCCCAGGCGTTGCTAGCAACACAGCTGATGGTGTATTCTTTATAACACTTCTAGCTTCTCCACACTTAGATGTTTGTCAGGCAGTTTGAGGAAGTAGTCTTCAAGTTTAGTACCAGACATGTGCATAGCAGAAATATATGTCTTTGTCACAGCTCTGTAACACATTTCTTCTCATTCTCTTCTCAGGTCTGATTCCTTTGTAAATACTGTTATTTGTATATACTGTAAATGATGACGTCCATGGGCGGAAACAAAGCCCGGGGCAGCTGGGAGCAGACACAGGGCCAGACACAGAGCCAGACACAGCACAAGCAGAGGCCTCAGGTACCCTCACCCTCTACACCTGTCATTTTGCCCAAATGCATAATTTACTGCACTGGGGTTCATTTAAGGCAAACACAATGTACTTGATGTTACTAAACCATTTAGAGGGACAGTTTCTGGCTACTAGTTTTATGGTGTACACCACAAATTGGGACTTTACTATTAAATGTAAATCACCATACAGCTGTTATACGCCCTATTCTAACATACTTGTTAGGATATGGCATGTTTATTATAACTCTGAGGTTAAGACTTTGAATAAGGTATAAGCAGACTCAAACTAAAGTCTGTTAAACTTAGTCTGGTTATTTTATCCATATTTTGCCCATCAGAAATGGACTCCCTGAATGTAGACTCTAAGGGATTACAGCTCCAGTCTGAAGCACACTGAAAACTCATTCTCTGATCAAAGTTAACTAGAAAAATAACAAACAAGATTGATAGTTAAAATGTAGAGTTTGGGCAAGTCTGTGATTGTAGGCTTAATCAGGATCTCTATATTCTGCTTCTGTTTTTGCAATCATTGGACGTTTCTCTCCTCTTTGGGCAGGCTACTGCGGAGCAGATCCGACTCGCGCAGATGATTTCAGACCACAATGATGCAGACTTTGAAGAGAAGGTCAAACAGGTGAGATTTGAGATGCACATCCTATTGCCCTACTTAAACTTCCCTGTGTTTCTAGTCTTGGTATGTATGTACATGTCAGTTGTGTATTTTGTATGTCTGCACGTATCTTTTGATATGTTTTCAAGATTTTATTGGTCACAAAGCACAAAAAGGTAGTGATGCATAATTCAGTACATTTTGTAGATGCGGTGATGTTTTGGTCCATTTCCTCCTTGTGTTGAGAGGTTCAAAATTGGAGTTGCCTCGCTGAATATAACAGCATGCTGTTATTGATTGAATCTCTGCAGTTCATTCAGTTTATAATCTTGTGTACTTCTTAACACATCTCTTTTACTTACTAACATAGGTGGTTGAATTTATTCCCAGTGTTGTCATGCAGGACCTAGCTTTAAATCAACATGATCTGTCAACATTAATGATAAAGTCGGTGTTAAAGCAAGGCCCTTAAATATTGTCCAAGGTAAGAAAGTTGTGTACACAGGTCATCAGAGTAGACTTCATTTTTTAAATATTTAATTATAATGTCTGGTGATATCAGAGACAGGACACAGTGTCACAGTTTTTATAGTAAACTTACCTTGTATTCAAGCCGCCAAGATGCTGAATCCCTGCTGGCAGCAGGTGTGATGTTGTCTAACACTGTGCTCTCATTAATTTATGCTTTAAAAACATTCTGCATACATCTAGAAAAACATTATTTGATGACTGAAAGTTTCAACCAGTGTTTGCCTCTGTGTCTCATTGTCCCTCTCTTCTTTTTCCAGCTGATTGACATTACAGGCAAGGATCAGGATGAGTCTATGATCGCACTGCACGACTGCAACGGGGATGTCAACAGAGCCATTAACGTGTTGCTGGAGGGTAGCCCAGACACTGTGAGTATCGGCTTTGTGTGAGGGCTTAGCACTGCAGGGGGCATATTCTGGAGAAATCAGTGCAACAATGCATTAGATAACTGTGGTATTGGTTCAGTGCTGGCCATTGTCATGCTGTTTGGATGATGTGAACATGGACAGAGGCTGTGTTTTTCTCGTATAAAGAAACCTGCAGATGCACAGAGAAGTTCACTGAATACATGCTCTGTACTTCCTCCGTTGGCCAGTTTGTTACTTCTGCATGCCTCTAGTTTGTTGGCACTAACCTGTTAAAAAGGGGGCAGCTGAGGCTCTGTCTGTGGAGACCGTTAAAGACAGAGTTAAGGAATTAGGCTTGTAGCTGGAGAGCAGCCAGTTCACTTCCTGAGCACTGCCGACGTGCCCTTGAGCTAGGCAAGGGCACCTCCGGGGTGTGCACTCTCTCTATGACATCTCTCTGTGTGTGTGTGTGTATTTCAGCCTATGTATGTGAGGCATGTCTCAACAACAGAGTGAAGGGTCAATAAAACTTTAAATGTATGAATTGGACTCGAGACAACTAAATAAGCTCTCATGGTTGAAAAAATGATTTGATAGAAATGTAACTAGTGGAACGTTGACACCAGGAAGAGTACCAGAAAAATTAATCAGACCAGAAAAGGAGTGCAGACTAGTCACATGATGAGAAAATGGAACCAGTATTTTGACCGACCAATACATTTCCAGAAACCAGTAGGTTACAATCCACCATCAACCCTTCTCATGTGTGCATATAGTTCTTTTCAGTTTGATCATATTAAGGTAGAAACAAAAGGGTAACATTTGTCTTCATTTCTTCTTTAGGACTCTTGGGAAATGGTGGGAAAGAAGAAAGGGGTGTCAGGCCAGAAGGAGACGAGCCAGGGCGAGACCGGAGACGAAGGAAAGGAGAACAGGGAGAAAGGAGGAGATAAAGATGTCGCACGTCGTCGAGGTGGAGCGCCGCGCAAGGGCCGTGGAGCCAGCAGGGGACGAGAGTGTGAGTGTTAACTATTACCTCACCGTGTTTCCTTTTATTATTATTATTTTTTTAAAGATTTATTTTGGGGCTTTTTATGCCTTTAATGGAGAGATAGGACAGTGGATAGAGTCGGAAACCAGGGAGAGAGAGTGGGGAACGACATGTGGGAAGGAGGCCACAGGCGGGATGCGAACCCAGGCCGCCTGCTTGAGATGACAGCCTCAATACACGGGGCGCGCGCCCTAACCATTGTGCCACCAGCGTTGTATGCTTACTGCTCTGGCTGTTCTTTGTACCTTCTGCTTTGTGTCTCTGAGAACTGGTGTGTCTACCTGCATAATGAGCTAACTTGCATGCTTGATTTACAACATGAAATAATTTCCTCTCATCTGAATTCTGGCACATCTTGTTCATCAAAAACAAACCCTGTACAGCTCGACTTTATCTTTGCAGTCTCTGAGTGATAAAAGATTGTCAGTTAGTATCGGTAGTGCGTCTGAAATGAAACTACCTCGGTAAGTCAATGGGAGCCATTTAAAATAAAGCGGCTGTAGAAAGGGTTTGGCTTTTTATGAACAGTTACTGGTGAACTTGTATGAACACGGTGGCTACAATCTGTAAGTAAATGTTAACAAAATGTATGTTCCAAACTTGCAGAAAGAAAAGTGCAGTCCAAAAAAATTAAAATGGTCTTGATGCATCATCTAATGCCTTGATGGAGCTGAAGTGAGCAATTCATGTGCTGCTTAAAGGTTGGACTTCTGTCCCGTCTCTGCAATGCAGCAGGAGTTGTCAAAACTTTATATTCAAGTGGTTTTCACCCAGCTTCTCGAACACATTGTAGCTCCATTCCATCTATTAATGTAATGTCATTCTTTGCTTCTCAACCTAAGTTCGTGGTCAGGAGAACGGCCTGGATGGAGGAAAGGTTGGAATAGCTGGAAGAGGTGCAGAGCGAGGCCGAAGGGGAAGAGGCAGAGGAAGAGGGACTGTTGGTAAGTGGCCGTAATATCTTTTAGGAAATTTATCAGATCAAAACAAAACAAAACTTGGAACCCTTTTTATTTGCTTCTAATGTGTCCCCATCATTCTTAATTCTGGGAAAAAAGTTGTCAAAATATAAACGGAAGCATTCTCTCCTTGTCTCCACAGCTGTGTCTGCACGGCGAGGAGGCAGATTTTCGGCGCAGGGAATGGGGTAAGGGAACACCTGCGTTGCTTAAAATCAGAGTCCCTTTTGTTCCACTTTTACCTGTTGCCATGGTCACCAGAGAGCAGGACCCCAGCCTATTGTTTAGCCTTAATCCAAAAGGAGGGAGGACATATGTGAGCCAATGGGATGGAACAGTGTGGGCAGAATATCCCTCTTCAGAGAGTTTATTTAGAGTGAAATTTGGATAAATCCACTTAGAAGGGACACATTTGGTTAACAACACCCTGTGCTCTCTGGCCCTAGGCTTCATGATAATTCAGTTGTATTTGGCTTGTTCTGTGTGTGCAGTCAATAATTTGTTTATGGCAGTTGATGAGTTAGCATCTTGACTGGTAGGTGTCATATCAGAGGAATCACTTCTCCCAACTGTAATGACATGCTTAACTCATTCACATATTTTAATGTAAGACATCTTAATAGAGCTTCAGTTGTCGTAAGAAATGTGAGACCTCTGATGATGAGCAGCCAGATTTGAAGTTACCCTGCAGCTATAGATCTTTAAATCTGAAGTAGCCCATGTGACATGATGCGGCTTTCTCTTGTGAAGTTAAGTGCTAAGTTGCTTCCTCCCGAGCCAGGCGTCCATGTTGTTTCCGCTCTTGCTAGAACACAGAATCAAATGTGCACTTCAAAGCTTCTGTAACAGTGCCATAAATCAATAATTGAGAAAAGAAATCTCATGAGGTGAAGGCATGACATGAATTAAACAATGTATACGAGTTATTGTGTAAAGCACAGGTGTTGGTGCACACATTCGCTTTAAGGCTATAAAACCTGGCCTGTGTTTTTCTGATGCTTAGCAGATGTCCTTTAATTTGAACTATATTTGTAGAGTGGACTAGGGGTGGGAACAAATATCAATACAGCAATAAATCGTA
Organism: Labrus mixtus; assembly: GCF_963584025.1. Lineage (NCBI taxonomy): Eukaryota > Metazoa > Chordata > Actinopteri > Labriformes > Labridae > Labrus > Labrus mixtus. The sequence continues at coordinate 21,619,278 of NC_083627.1, forward strand.
GTCCTGACATGTGCAATTCAACTATCACTGCGCTGGCTCGTGGCTCCAATTATCAAGAATTTAATAAAAAACAATATGGTGCTTTAAACAGATTTCCCTGCCAATTTGACCAGCATCAATACTTCTTGACTCCTTACAGTGGTGCAAATAACAGTATTTTTTTTTTACAGTAATAAAAGGGATTGCGGATTTAAATGCATATTCAAGACCCACCTTATCCCCTTCAAACAAACCTGCTGAGAGAGAGAGAGAGAGAGAGAGCAAAACCACTGGTTGTGCTTTGAGTGTCAGAGCGAAACATGTAGAAAACTGTGGGACACAATCAGAGCCATTGTCTTTCACAAGTCACTATTTAATGTTACTTTTATTTACTGTTGTCCTGTGTGTGGAAAACAACCAAAGTGTGTTTTGTGGCAAAAATCCATGTTGTGGTAGAACAGAATACCCGTGCTGGTATTGATACTAGTTTACCAGCCATCCTTGAAAGCGGTGAAAAGCAGTTAAGAGATGGATTTGCCGCTTTCAAATCCTAAAGAAGCTAAAAAACAAAAAGTTAATTCCAGCTCTATATGCTGCTATGCGAGGAAAGGTCTGGTCCGGTCCATAGTGTTCTATGTGACATTCACTGCCCATTTTAATCATTTTAATGACAACCAGAAGGAAATGCATCCCTCGATGCTACAAACTGGGGTGATGAACGAGACATGTGGCAGGAATTTTAAGGCTACTGAAGCTGACAGAAAAAGACGCCGTTCCACTGAGGTCTGCTGCTTTGTCAAAAAATATTAGCGTAGCGTAAATCGATTGTAGAAGCTATCAATATCGCCTGTCAAATAATGCTCCCATTACAGAATCACATTACACCACTATCAACTATTTGCACTGCAAGGACAGGGGAAGCATGTAATTAATTTATAGTCACATTACGTTATTGGCACAATGACAAGCAACAAGATTATGGCTCGATTGGTAGCAGTAGTTGTTAAAGGTAGTCATACATACGAGCTGAGTTTAAAAATGTTTTTACAGATCTATAGTTCTGTAAATATAATTTTTACAGACTGAGAACATGAAATTGGCTTCATCTCAGTTTTTGTCAAATTCTGTGAAACTGATGCAAAATTGCAGTGAATAAATACATGAATCCTGCACTTTACAAATTTTGGGGGCATTTTTTATTCCTTAGTTTATCAGATATCGCTAATATATTGTTATAAAACTGTCTTGCTTTGTATGGATCATCGTAGAATCGTGATAGTATCGCGTGCCATGCATTGCATATCGTATCTTGAGTTACTCTTGATTCCTACCCCTTGCCAGGACCCAGATATTGACTTGAAGGAACACTACAATATGATTAGTTTCCTATTGCTTATGATGGGCTTGTATTTGTTGAGCTGAATGCGAGGGCTTCTCACCTTTTAATAACATGCAGTGCTTCCTTGTTACCTAACCCCTCCATCTCAACCAACACATCAGCTCTGTGATCCCGTTTGCACCTTGCTGCTAGCATTCAAGTTATCAGCTTGGCTTCAGGTGATTAATGGGAAGGTTTGCATTCAGAGGTGTGTATCTCATGCTACTGGGGGCATAATGGTATGTGTGTGTACTCATCCCTAACCATACCAACAGCTGAGTTGGGGGGCCTTAATATCGCCTACCTTCTCTGGTCAAATTAAAAACACTCCTTCTGCACCAGAATCTAAACTTAGGAGGACATGTTGCTGCTTTGTTGTCAGAGAAACCAGAACTTTAACATAGCATGTTGTGTTTTTTTTGTCTGATATAGTAAGGTCATTTTATGATTGAATTCAGCAGACATCTTACATATTGCTCCTTTTTAAAGCTATCTCACAGTGGCACACTTAATAAACTCAGTGATCATTATGCACATTTAAGAGGTGTATGATAAGCTCCCAGATTCAAAAGGTAATCATACACATGAAAAATTGCTCCTAATGACTCTTTTTCATTTTCTTATATTTGGCAGTGAATTTATTTTATATTTTAAAGTAAGGAGATGTTATTAATCTGTTTGTTTTTTATTTTGTATCATATTGTATTTTTTAATTTTTTTGATAAAAACACTGTTTTTGTCTTGATACAACACAAGTTGTACCAACACCCCTACATACTACTACATTAAAGATGGTACTAAGGGGCCGTGCACCGTTTACCTTTCATACACATATTCTGCACAAACATTTTAACATGCACTGATTCAAAATGTGAGCTCACGAGGGAAATGAGTCCCACGCTTCATTAGAGATGAATTGACTGATCAAAGAGAAGTGTTTTTAAACTTGGAGGAGGTGGAAGAATATTGATTTAAAATAACTGTTTTCACAAACACTGTGTTTTAGCCAACAAAAGCAGATATTTATATTTTCAAAGAGAAAGAAGCTCATTGATGCAGTAAATGTCTTTTTGCCAAATATTTCAGAAAAATGTACTCAGACTTCATTTTTAGAGTGGCCAAGAGAAGGAGAAATAGGAAAGAAACTGTTATTATATGTAACCTAGGCAGGAAATGGAGGCTGCATCAAACCCAAATCTACAGCTACACCCTCGTAGCGAAATTACTACTCCACTGCAACAACACAGATTTTTCACATCTGATTTTTGGCCCCTTCAGAATTTATTTACATGTTTTCAATCATCTCAGACACATTTTTATTTTTAACCTCATATAGACGATTTAAACGTATCCATCCCCAGTCTGACAGAACTGTTGAATGGCTTTAGTGTAAGGTTTGTCCCTTTTACGTTTCAAAGTAATTCAAACTTTCCATTTTCTTCTTAGTCTAATGAAGTGCTAAAATCTCCTATTTTTCTCCTTAAAGGAAAGTGCAGATGGATTCTCCTTTAGATTGATATTTATAGCATTTTCTTTTCTTGGCTGTATCACAGCATGGATTTAAAACTGTAATGTTCTGATCTTGAATCCTTGCCGTCTGTGACACATGCAGTATTTTGGATAATGCATCCAGACCAGTGTGGCCTTTACTGCAGTGTGTGTGTATACCGTCCTTCGCTGATGGTGCCTGGTGTAAAATAGATGCATTTATCATACAGCCAATTGTATAAACTTGTAACAAAGTATTGTTTGGCTCATTGACAGTTCTGCCTCCTTTTGAGCATATGTTTGTGTTTGATATTAAAATCCTGTTGTGGAGTTTGCAGAATAAATCCAGTAGAATAAATTGTGAGTTTTTGGCTGTTAATCTGAAGAATTAGTTTGCTATCTTCATTTTGTGTTTGTGTGAACATAGTAGGCCTGGGCGATAAAACGATACCAAGAATTATCACGATATAATTTTTCTCAATATAAATATAAAAAATGTTTGATAGATTTAAAAATTACATCGCCCAAACACTACTACACGCTACTGCACCTTAAACGCTAGTTGCCACTCGACACTACAGAGAAGAAAAAGACGACGAACAGCCAATCATGTCGCAGGAATGTGGGCGGGCTTACAGACGTTTGGAGAGGTATGGAAACACGGCTTAAATGAGCGATAGCGACACTGAAAAAAACACTGAATGTACCAGCAGCCGAATTAGGAGAAAACATCGTCAACAGGTCGACAAGAAAAGCCACTCATCTTCCAGGGTTTAGAGGCATTTTGGCTATTTACAGTCCGACATAAAAAATTGTAACGTGCTTTGTAAACTGTGCCGAAGAAAAAGACAAGACGTCACAAACCAGTGTTGGTGTGAACCGTATTGTAAATAATAATATAAACAGCCTATAGTGTAGACCCTCAGCAGCAAACTGTCACATCAGTGTTTTCCAGCTCCGTGCACTGGGCTTACGATGGTGAAATGTTCCTCTGTTTTATTATAGTTTCTCATGTTCTGACAATAAAGAATAATTAAACCATAATGAACCTTCTGGTTTCTTCAGCTTTCACTCAGAAGCAAAAATCTTTTAATTTAAAAGACAAAAATGATTGAACTTCTGTCATGATAATTATTGATATGAAAATTTGTGTTGTGATAACAATTTGTCATATCGCCCAGGCCTAGAACATAGCAATGATTTCTTTTAGTGGATGAGGCAGTAATGATGACTGGTTAGTTCCTGGACAGTATTAATGAAAACATGACTGTCTTAACTGTTGCATACTGCTAATCTAGGCAACAGTGATTGTGTTTTGGGCTGCATTGTGTTTTGATGAGGTGGGTTTATGTGACTGTTTGTTTACCCTGCACACTGGCTTGCCTTGATTTGCAGAATGACTTGACAGGTATTAGTGTTTGTTACAGAACTGGCACAGGCAGATTGAAGGCATTATGCTTAAGCTTTTGCTCTGGATTGTGGTTTGAAAAAAAAAAAAAAACTTTATATCATGCTGAAACTTTGATGTGCTTCTTGTAATTGTTGCCATTATTTTTCCTCTGAAGCCAGATTGATAAGGGGCCCAGATTTGATATTGCAGATGGTGAGAGGTGAGTGCATCGCCTCTGTTGTGTGTGTGTTATTCTTGCCTTTTGTAGGGAGCTTTTTAATGCCATAAAACAGGATGATGTAACTCAAGACATTATTATAACAGACTGTATTACTTTACTTATCAATCTATTAATAGGATCAGAAAGAGATACAAGCCTCCTGAAATTTGATGTAAAATCAGTTCACGCATGCCTTAAATGTTCATAGATTTTAGGGGTCGACTAAAAGGACCGATACTGAATATTAGTAGTTCACAAGACAGATAACCAATATGCATTAACATAAAAAAAGAAAAAGGTTCTGTCAAATGTAGAATTTCAAATATTACCAACTCCAACATGAGACTCACTTTAAATGCTCAACCGAGACAAATAAAGAAAGCAGCTTGGCTTCGCTTGACTTCACAGAAAAGTGTTGTACTTCATGTTGCTAGGTTGCAGCTTTTATTTTCCCAGCATACGCTGAAGTGTCAGGTTAACGAAAGGCTTGCAGTCCCAGGAAGTAGTTGTTGACAGGCAACAAAAACAGTATTAGAAGCTTCAACCTTTGTGTTTGCATGTCTTTTCAAATTCATTTCCTCTTCATGTCTTCCTCCTTCAACCTCATTCACTTCACTCTTGTGTGTGTCACTGATGGGTGTATTTATATGAAAGCATATTGATGATAACAGTAGTGCTCAAGTTTATTCCAACAGTACTGATAGCTCAATATATACAGGCACTTAACCAACCACATCTCTTGCGGTTTCATGTATTCTCCAAAGGTTTGATATTTAGATAATTCCCATTACCATGTGTTGTAAAATAACACAGTCTCCATTATCTCAGTGATCATCAGTATAAAAAAATTAAAGCGCTAAACTAAAGATGTTAAGCTGCTGCGAGCAAAAGAGAGCGCAGCAGTGGTCCATTCAATTTCACAGCTCAGCAAACCCTGTTTCTCAAGTCCTTACTGTGTCTCATAAAGATGCAAAAGTTACATTTGTGTCTCTTTAAAAGTGGACTGAGAGCAGATGAGGAGACACAGTCTAAATTGCACAAATACATTGACAATCAAATTTAAGAAATCAAACCAGGGTCTTTTGGCCTTTTTAGTAGGATAGTTTAGAAACCAGGGGGTGTGCAGGTACATAACTGTAGTGTCAGTATATCAACTTCATTCTCATCTCAACCATCTTTTGTTCTCTTTCCCAGAACATTCAACCCTGCTGACTATGCGGAGCCGGCTCAGACAGAGGAAAACTACGGTGGAGGCAGCACCTGGAACAACACAGGAAGCGTGGAGATGGAGGAGGGAGCAAGTAAGTGAATTTATTAACAAAGGTTTCCCTCCAATAAAAGACGTTAATCTTATTAAAGAGACATCTGTTTCACATCCAAACTGTTTTAAAATCATGTTCAGCATCGTCTGTAAAGATGAGAAGACGACCCTGCAGAAACTCATAAACCATGCATGTTTTTTACAAATAGCCAATTCACAGCTACTTTTTTTCCCTAACTGGTGTCTGTGCGTCCAAAAAGATTGACAAAAGATTAAACACCTCCTTTTCATTTGGTTTACGTTTGATCTCCTCACCTCTCTCTTTGTCTCCAGGGTTGGAGTATTCTGCCGGAGAGGGAACAAATTACCCGCCCAAGTTTGACTCTGCTCCTGGTCAGTCTACCTCCACTTCTCTGCTATTTTTTTATTTTTTTTTTATTTTTTTTATTTTTTAAACATACTGTATTCTGTTTGAAGCTCTCACTGCCCATCTCCATTGTATTGAACAGTTTCTCTTTGATTGCAGGTGCCTGGAGGACTGCCACAGAGGAGTGGGGCACTGAGGACTGGAATGAGGATGTGAGTGTTGTCTGGACTTCACCTCATTCAACTACTGTAGCTCTAAATGTAACATTGTAGGAGCACCTCTAAAGAAAATCTGAAGTTAAAGTAGAAATCAAAGTTTCACTGGATCTCTTTTTAAAGCTTCATGTTTATTTTCCTCCATCTGACTAAAATGTCCTCTTATTACCCGTGCAGCTTTCAGAGACCAAGATATTCACAGCTTCCAGTGTTGCGTCCATTCCTATGCCTCAAGAGAATGTTACCATCACCAAAGGACAAAGGTGGGCTTCTCCTTTATTAATGTGACTAAGGCAGTGTATTCTGTAAAAATGTTTCAGGGAGCAGTTCATCGACGGTGAACTGAGGAGGCAGCACTCATTTTCAATACAAAACCAGTGTAGTTCATCATTTTAAGTGCTCAGTGCAAAAACACTCAGCGTCGCAGCGCTCTGTTAAAAACAGTTCAACTTTTGGAACAGCGCTGCGCTCATCAGTGGCACTTCTCCCTTACCAACCTATCAAAATCAAGACAGGGAGGGACTTACAACAGCAGCTTTGTAAACAACAATGGCGGAGGAGATGCTAGTCTGACACGTCTTTCAGAGAGAACATTTTCCCGTTGTAGAGCTGCTACTGATACCAGGACACAAGACCTTTACATTGTTTTCAAGACTTCTTGGAGAAGTACACAGAGCTATTTAAAACGCACCTAACTCACATTATCGAGGGAAGTAAATTTTTCGTAGCCTAGCAACAATGAGCGAAAGTGAGAAGCACTCTGAATCAAAGGTTGTGAGCGCTTACAGCACAAAAAGCACGGTTCAGTTCTCTATTCTAATTAACAGTAATAAATATTTACTCTTTGTTTTAGGATTGACCTTGCGGTGCTTCTGGGGAAGACTCCCCCATCCTCGTCCTCAGAGACAGAAAATCCCCCCATGGAGGCCACCCAGCCCCCCTCCTTGTCTCAGTCACTGGTTTTCAGCAACTCCAAGCAAGGGGTGCCACTGTCTCAAACACCCTCCAGCACCCCGTACACCCAGCACAGCATGGTGAGACTCACTCCAAACATGAATGCATTTTTACACATTTGTTCAGCATGTTATGTCCTGATACATGTCTTAATTTTTGAAACTCAACCACTTCCTAATCACTGTAAATATGATGTGAAAATTAATATCATGTCATAATTCTGAGTGCAGCATCAATATTTGCAGGTTGTGACTCTGTTTTCACAATAATTGCAGGTCAGCATGCTGAGCAAGGGTTTCGGGGATGTGGGGGACCCCAAAGCAGCGAGCACGGGGACCACTGGCTCTCAGTTCCTGGAGCAGTATAAAACAGCTCAGGCACTCGCTCAGCTGGCTGCCCAGCACTCCCAGACAGGACCTCCAAACACAGCGCCTTCATCCTGGGACACCAGTGCCGCCTCACTGGGACAGTATGGTAAGATGACGTAATATGTTTTAACGTTTATGATTTAAGTACACTTAAACTACTTGTATCTAACCTGTACATTTCTGAACATACAATTACTGTGGATGTTCCCTATTATCTTTACCTTACTATTTTTACCATGCACTCTTGTTTGATGTTAATTGTATTAACTTTACTTTCTGCAACTTGCCACTCTCATATTTGTTAAGTATCTTTCAGCCTAAAGTGTACTTTTGTGTGCTATTTCCTCTTATTGTCTATTCATGTAATTTCTAGTTATTGTTGCTACAACAACACAATTAATTAAGTAATCTAAGGAGATTACATTTTTGCCCGTCCTTTTTCCAGACATGAAGTCTCAGCCAGAGTCTTCGGTCCATTCGCCCTTTGCAAAGCGGCAGCCGTACCAGGCCGCCACCTCGACCTCGTCCATGTTGGATGTTTTCCTGCAGGACAAAGGCCTGCCTCCTTCCTCTGCATCTTCTTCCTTACCCCAACGAACAACATCCTCGCCCCACGCGGTGCCTCCGCCTGCTTCCGCCCTCCCCAAAATGGCAGCAGTTCCCTCTCTAGGTCAACAAGTTTCCCCGAGTTCCTCAGATGCCCAGAGTCCTCTTCCTCTGCAGCAACACAAACTCAAACAGCAGAAAAAAAGGACCTCTATTTCAACAAAGGTGATATTATATATGTTTTAACATGTTATAATTTAAACATTCAAGGTCTCAGTTGTCCCTAAAAATGCACACATACTGCTATAATAACCATTTAACACAGAACGCTAATACTCTGAACATCATTCATTCTTTGTAGATTTTTTTTTGTTTGACTGTCATGCCTAAATAAACATAAAAACTATAATTTTAGATAATAAATGAGTTGATCAAAAGTCTGTTTTGAAAAGGTCCGATTTTGTGTAGATGTATCGACTTGACTCAGGATTGAGTCTTCAAGCCTAACAGACTCAGATTCTATTCATGCCAAGTCTATAAATGCCTTTTTAATCCCTCTCAGATTCCCGCGATGGCAGTGGAGATGCCTGGCTCCACGGACATGTCAGGCCTCAATCTTCAATTTGGAGCGCTGCAGTTTGGGTCAGAGCCAGTTCTACCGGAGTACGAGTCGGCCCCCACATCCTCGAGCCCGGCCAACCAGGTTCAGAACAGTCTCTACACGAGCCCCAGCAGGTTAGTACGTTCACAACACAACCCTGCAGAGAGTCAATATTTAGGAAGTGAAGAAACCGTTTCATAAACACTTCCCACATCAAAATATATTTCTTTAAAGTTTAAAGGTAGCACTTACAATACAAAATAGTGGTTGGATGTTAAAGAGTTTTTATTAAAGCTACATGAAATATATTGTGGGAGAATAATTTCTTATGACTTGATTACAAAGAATACAGACATTGTGCTTTCCTATTGAAGTAGATCTGCATGATATTTATAACAAGGCTATGCATTTGTTTTTTATGTATCAGTAGTAAAATGTCATATTTTAATATTTATCATTCATATAAAGGCCTAGTACTAGAGCTGTTTTTCAGCATCATTTATCAGAAGGGGGTCAGTTGATTTAAGCCGGTTTTATTGTGTAGAGTGTTTTAAAATGTAGCTTCAGGTCAGGGAATTTCAAGTCAAGTCAAACTTGTCTTGCTGATAACTTAACAATCCACAGTGAATCAGCTGCAGCTCTCTCCACCTCCAGCCAGATGGACATGTACGATCAGAGAGCAGCCCAGACACGGCGTTACCCTCCCTCCGTCTCCTCCTCCCCTCAGAAGGATATGCAGCCAAAGGTCAGCACCAGCCTCTCTCTCTTTCTCTGAAACTTTTCATTTTACTTTCATCATTTTAGGTTGTGCCTGTTGTATTATTGTGCTTTGAGGAGTGGCCCATGTGAACAACATGCTTGACCCTCTCATTATCCTGTACCCATTTCAAAACTAGTAATAGAATCATGGTTAAATACAGACTTGTGTCAATCCGAGTCAAAGTACTTAAAACAAACAAAACTCTAGTTCTGTGTATGTTGTATTACCCAACTATGTGAACTGAATATTAAAATATGAGGACGTCCTCAATGCTAGATTTCAGAGCCCTTTTTTGTAAAATGTTTGTTTAACGGCTCTGCCGTTAAATCCATGTCAGCTCCTGAACTCGTGTAGAGATCCATTAATCTGAACTCAAATATTTAAATTTTAATGGGAGCTGATGAACTTTATGAACTTAACCGTTACTCCGATAACTGAAGAGCCCAACACATTTCAACTTATCAGTAGCCTGTTTCCATGGAAACCTCTGAGCTTACCCTCATTGTTGGTTTTACAGAATGGCTACAGTTCAATGCAAGCGACGCAAGCCGTGGATGGTAAGTGACTATTTAACACCTTTTTTTTTTTCCTTAAAGCATGGTTGAAATTGGCATTGGCAACACACACACACACACACACACACACACACACACACTCTAGTCTAGAGCCCCCTGGTTTTAAAATGTATCCTACAAATCTCTCTCCCTGTCTCTCCACAGCTGCAGCAGGCTCTGCAGTCAAGCTGGCCTCTGATTCGGTCACACAGGCCTCTGTCTCCAGCATGGGCACTTTGACTGACAGTGGCCCAGGCCCTGCCTCCTTGTTGACCACATCCAATCAGACATCCCTAAGCGCTATGGGGCACAGTGAAGACATGCCTCCAACCACCATGCCCCCTCCTCAGCACAACAAGTGAGTTGAAGCTAAATGATCTCTCTTTGTAACCTTGTATCTGTAGAGGTCAACAGATGTGGCGAGTAGTGAGACATGCTCATAATTATGTCATTTTTTACAGTTCACACCCATCACAACAGAACAGCCTAGCTCCATCTTCAGTCCGGACGTCAAACTCAAGCTTAATGGTGAGCTCTTTGTGGGTTTTTTTTCTGTATTTATGAGAATTCAACATATGTGAGTGATTTATCGTCTTTCCTTTTTTTTTAATGAAAGACACTTAACCAGGCAGAAAATATAAGTGATCTATTCTTGCTAATACTGCACAGTGTTCCTCCCTCATTTCTCTGAGACGTTTTAAGCTGCCCTTCCTGTCACAGCAGACAAACACATTAGATGTCCCGCTAATGGAAATCTAATCCGATCAATCCTAACCGCGTCTTTTATCTTTTCCCATTCATCTGCAGCATCAGAGCGTAGACGGCGACTCGAGTCTGCACTCTTCCTCCTTCCCTTCCTCCGTCTCAGCCGTGCAGTCTTCATCGGTCCCCTCCTCTTCCTCGGTTGCGGCGCAGGTGTCACTAGGAGCCCCTCAGCCCCCCTCCATGGGCTCTGGCACAGTCTCAGCCCCCTCTGGCCTCGGCCCTGTCAGCAGTTTGGCAATGGGTCTCAACGCTGCCTCCATGGGCGCCCCGGCTGCAGCAGCTGCTACCATTTCAGTCTCCACGGCGGCCTCGCTTATTTCTTCTGCTGCTTCCTCGTCACGCGGCTCTGCAGCATCCTCAGGTGAAACACAAGCACAAACAAATCAGTGAAAGTACAATTGGTTGACTTCAGGAAAATTTTAAATTCTACCAAAAAAAAAGTAGCTTGTTTGTATGTACCGGTATGTGTTTTTGCAGGTAGCACTCCCAGTGATTATACAGTAGGCTAGATGATTTTTCAGTTTTATTGTCACTGTTGCTGGTAAGATGAATTCTTTTTGAAGTCAGAATCTGGTTTATCTTCTTTCTTTCTTTTGTTTACCACTGAGTATATAGATGAGGTAGATTTAAATACAGTTGCAGGAATATGTATTTTCAAAACTTTCTGTTTGGCAATTTGATTATCTCTGCTACTGCCTGTTGTTACAGCCTTTCAAAATATGTGGGACACAGTTTTTTTTTGTGGCTCCATCATGTTGTAATTTGAGAGATTTTTCTGGTGGTTGCTAAAATGGGTGGGGTTTCCATTCCTTCTTTGCCTCTATTTTAATGTTTTTCATTGTTTTGTGTATACAGGGAAAGCACCTCCAAACCTGCCACCTGGAGTGCCCCCTCTACTGCCCAACCCATACATCATGGCCCCAGGACTACTGCACGCCTACCCTGTAGGTTTCTGCCAATGGTTCAGTCAGTCTTTGAACATTCTGAGCTTTACCTGAGTTTACCAGATTACATGTTGTGTAGATCTAGTGTCGTGATTTTCTGACACATTTCCTGCTTCGTGTCAGCCTCAGGTGTACGGCTATGATGACCTACAGATGCTGCAGACAAGAATACCGCTGGTGAGTTTTGTCTTCACCTGCTACAGTAAAAAAACAATACTTCCACTGCTTCATGGCCTGTATTTGAACTGTAATTGAATCATGTTTTTTTCCCCTCTCCAGGATTATTACAGCATCCCTTTTGCAACTCCAACAACAGCACTGACCGGCAGAGAGGGCAGCCTGACGAGCAACCCTTATTCCGGTGAGCGACGTCATTAAAAGTAGTTCTTTCAGGAGGTAGCTTCATGTTGAAGAAGCTTTGTGTTACCTGATGAAGGAATGGACCAGATTTGAAACGATGAGCCACACATGAAGAAGTATTAGGTGCTGAGCTTACTATTAGTATTTGGTGGTTGTTGAAGGAAACTGGCAGGATAGATTGCCCTCATGCCATTAAATTAACAAATATAACTGGGTGTTGCATCAATGAATAACTGGACATTTAAAAACAGCACTTCCAGTATGTGAAATGTCAATTTGAAAGAATTCCCATTAAAGTTTAGATTCCATAGTATCAGAAGTTTCTGCCTTTTGAAAAGTTTTCTTTGCCTCTGTTGTCAGAGTACAGTCCAGAAACCGATTTATTTGTAATGTGTCTTGAGAAAATGATAAGATGAATTTTGATTGCAGTGATTGAGCGACCTAGATAGTGAATAGAGAAAAGAAAGGGCGTCTCATTATCAAGAAGAAAGCAGCAATTCAGAAAAAAAACATTAATTTTTAAAAATGTTTCACAGCAGTTGCTTTCTAAAGAACAAATAAACAAGGTGACATCTTTGCCAGATCCTTCAGGAATTTCACTGCTGCTGTCATTAGAGCTTTAAGAACTCTTCTAAAGGAGGTTTTCACACATCCAACTATATCATGAAGTATCACCAGTTATTGGGGGTGAAAACCCACAACGTGTCGGTCCCTCTGAACTTTTGTTTAGTGTGTTCTCACCTTCAAAGACTCTGCCTGTCACTCTGACATACTTGTTAATTTTGAGGCTAATCTGATATCTTTTTTTCAAAGCTACCTGCCAACACTGATGATATGCCTACATTATTTTTTTTTATCTTGTGCTTAAAGAAAAAAAATCCATTCTTCTTGTTTGTAACTTTTTATATTTTTTTCAAACAGTAAAATGTTTTTAAACTCTTCTCCCCCCCCCCCTGCATATCTGCAGGCGATTTATCGAAGTTTGGTCGAGGTGATGCGTCGTCTCCGGCTCCAGCCACCACGTTAGCTCAGACACAGCAGAACCAGACCCAGACGCATCACACCACACAGCAGCCCTTCCTCAACCCAGCGCTACCGCCTGGCTATAGCTACACGAGCCTCCCATACTACACTGGCATGCCGGGTCTGCCCAGTACCTTCCAGTATGGACCTGCTGTGTTTCCGGTGAGGACATTGAAACCTGCAGAAGCTACAGAAATGTCTTAAATGACAGTCCTGCTCCCACCTTGTAATCAGAAATCATTGATCCAACCTCCATTTGAAGAACAAGCATTTATAAAAGTATTTTTTCCTTTTGCAGACAGACAAATCTTTAACCCTCATGCGTCAGTATGGACATTTTTGTACCCTCTTAAGACATTAAGGACAAAAATGTCCACTTCCAAAAAACTGCTATAAAAATAGAACATATTTTGGATAATCTTTGACATATCCAAGACTGATTTAAAAAAAAAAAAAATCCCCCAGCCACCAAATATTTGTTATATGGAAAATAACTTGTTTTTGTGTTTTTTTCTCATAAATAACAACAGTGACATCAAGTAATCAAACTGGCATTTAAAGGGTTAAATTCCTAAAAATGATTGAATGTTTGGTAGTTTTGAGCAGGGCTGAAGTTGTTTAAGAGATGTATGTAGAAAAATATATTATTCTGTTCTTTTCTTTTTTTTATAGCAGTTTTTTTGGAAGTGGAGATTTTTGTCCTTAGTGACCTAAGAGGGTAGTAGATTAAACTGATGCCTGAGGGTTCATTTTTTACTATTACACATTTTCATTAGAATTTAAATAGAATTTTTTTAGCAATTTTCTCCTGACTTGATAACATGACATTGTCTCTTTTTCTTTACCTCCAGGTGGCTCCTACCTCGTCAAAACAGCACGGAGTGAATGTCGGTGTGAATGCATCAGCCACACCCTTTCAGCAGGCTAGTGGCTACGGTTCCCATGGATACAGCACTGGTGAGGCACTAAAGCACATTGAAATGGCACGATAGAGGGGTCATACAGATCCTGCCCGGCATACTTACATGGCAATAACTCAGCGCTGGTTCTCGGCAAACATAAACACGACGCTTGTGTCGAGGCAGTCGTCAATGGCTGTCGATAAAACATTTGATTTGCTTGTTCTCACTTGAACTGTTGACCTCGATGTTAAGAATCAGCTTAAGAAATAGTAAGGTTTTCTGAGTATTTGAATAGCATCTGCATTTAGTACTCAGTTTTCAAGGAACATGCCTCCAATATTGGAGAGGTGGTAAATGGTCAAAAGGTATCACTTCTTATTGAATGGCTTCTGATGTTCAAATAAAAGGGACTGCTTTTTGAACGAAATGGAAAAGGGATGATGGGCCTGCACCGCAGCACCTGGCTCTACCTGTTATGATACTAGAGGGGTTAGATTATCAGTCTCCTGCTGTCTTCCATATCTTGCTTTGCTCATTTCCGAAAGCGAGTCCACGTCTCCTGCACACACATTAACCTTAATCACATCAACAAATGGAGCACCTATCATCTGGCCATATGTCTTAAAGGGACCCCCCCTCTGAGCACATTTTTCTTCCAGCAGTTTTCATGTTTCCCAGTGGCCTTCTAGTCTCTACTCACTTGATCACTTTATATTCTAGATTTAATTTACAAGGGGATGCTGTTTTGTTTATTTTCATACTCCATTCATCACTCAACATCCACCCATGTGCAACACCTATTTGTTCTAAGCTGGACCCATCTGCTGCTTTCTGCCATCACCCGACTCAAGCTCACCCTCCAACCCCTCCCCTCCCACACACACAACCTGCCTGCCCCCTCACTCCCCCCCCCCCCCCCCCCCCAGACCTGGCTCAAATGGTACTTGCAAATGACGTTGGCGTTGATTCTGACCTGCTTGTTGTACTGCATTGGCAGGCTTTCCACACAGGACAATGCATTTGGTGTCAGAGTTCAGATAATCGCAGTAGAGTAGAAAACTCTGCACTATCTGTATTATCACAATGTGGTAAAACCTGTCCATGTGGTGATTAGTTTTCAAACCAAACGCCGTGCAGTATTTGCAAACACTATCTGAGGCCGGTCTGCTTCCCCTGCCTGGTGTGTCTAATGCTGTGGGCTGCGGCTGTGTGTCTGACTGTTGCAGGCTATGAGGATGTGGGCCAGGCTTCAGGGAGTGGGGATTTCTGTAAGGGCGGATACGGCACTGCCGTGGCCGCTGCCGCTTCTGCACAAAACAAGCCAGCCAGCTCTGTCAGCGGGCCTGGAGTCGGTGAGTGCCGCCACATGCCAGATTAAAAACCAAAAAGGAGAGAAAAAATCCTGTCCCTCCCGTCTTCCTCCTTGTGTCACCAATCATCATTCTCCCCCCTCTTTGCTCTCGTTCCTTCGCCTCATCGCTGATGAGCTGACCGTCATATTACATCTGCTTTGAGACAGCCCAATGCAGCTTGCTTCTCTATACAAGCCTTGTCTGCCATTCTGTCTGTAACTTGTTCTCCTCCAGGGCAACTCATCATCAGTCCAATCTGGTTTTTACATTTTCTAGAAAGTGACATTGCATAAGTATCATGTTAAGAGTCTAAATGTGTTAGGTCACAAAGAATGTGGCTTTTGTAAACTGATGAGTTTCTCTGGTTGATGCTGTCCTAGTTCCCCTCTGTGTAGCTTGCTCTTCATCCATGTTGTCATTGCTGACCCGTCTTTCTCCAGAGTATCGAGTTTGCAGCCTGCTGGGTGGCAGACTATCACTTGTTAACTAAATGGATTCATTTTTAAAGATTTATTTTTTTCAGACATGCACCTTGTTTGATAATTGTGATGGCAATTTAAAATGCTGGTCTCCTGTCTCATTAATCTTTTGGGACATTGTTGCAGCAAAAGTCCCACTAAAGTGGATGTAGAAGCATTTCTCTAACACTTCCTACACGGCATGAGTCTGATACTAATGGTTCAGTCCTTCACTTACTGAACAAAAAATACAAATCAAAGATTGTCACTCTACCATTGGGTTTTTTCCTCCCTAACATTTCCTCAAAAGGTATGAAGTACATCCACTCAACTGACACAATGTTTTATAAGTTCACTTTACCTGATACGAGAAGAAGCAGCTTCACATGTTGACATGACAGAAGCTAGCGTTGACCACTGTGAATTATGCCGAGCATTTATAAAGAAATGATTACACGGCTCTTTTGAATATGTGGTCTGCTGTTTTTGAATAGCAGGCTGCTTCTATAAAGGACAAACTGATGGTTTGGACTTAGATTAGATCAGTGACTCTGGAGGATAAAGCAAACATCAGCCAACTAGCTATGGTTAAAAAAGAAAAACGGGGATAAAACATTGTGATGTAGGACTTGTCTCACCATGACAGCATTCTATTTATATAACAATGCTCACTTTACATCATATCTTTCTGCTGCTCAGCCTTTTGAGTTTTACTCCCTTAAACAGATTTGTGCTAGATAAAATATGGAGCAGGAAGAAGTTGAATGTCATGCTAGATGTGTCGCTGCACCAGCATCAAGAAGATTTCATCATGTGATCGATTCCTTTGCTCACAGATTTTTGCTCCAAAGTTCAAGATCTTTAAGGCACCAACATTTTGCCATGTGGTTGACACGAGAACTAATACTTGATAGCATGAATATGTGTTGTTCAGTGTCCGACTTGCTCTGCACACCAGCTGACAGCGTTTTGCGTCTCCATGGCAATCCAGGGTGTCAGTGCATGCCAGAACCACCAGCGTGGTAACCACCAGATACAGTCAGACACTGTGGCCGACTGGAACTGATACACTGCGACACCATCTTCCCCAACACACACTCTCTCTCTTTTTCTCCTCATCTCATCCCTCTTCATCTCTTCATTTCCTCACTCTGTCTTTCTGTGCTGTCGTCACTTAAGGGGAAATCCTACAGAGATCATGTGTGGACGTATACTGACATAGATGATCACGTGTGAAATTTCTGAGAAGTCTTTTCTCAGATGCTTTAATTAAACATGTTCTCATACAACCACAGTTAGAAGTCCTTGTTTTTAGTGCAATAAAGAGTAATAATGCGGGTTAGAATCGTGCTCCTACCATGTCACGGGGCATGGGTTTTTAGGTACATGTAGGTGATCCTAAAGTCCCTTTACATGCTCCATTTTACCAGGTTTTGGACTCACTTTGTCTTCTCTGTCTTTGCAGGTGTCTCTGTGACGTCGAGCAACACAGGGGTGCCAGATATTTCAGGGTCTGTTTACACAAAGACGCAGGTAATTACAGATCAGAAATGTTAACTTAACTACTGAATATCAAGCCATAGCTCATGGAGGGTGCCGAGACATCCCTGCATTCAGACACATTGTTCTAAAATTAGATGTCTGTTTCACTAGGACAGATTCTGACCAAACACAGGAAGAGTTGGTGAAAAATTACTCGTCTGTTCTTTGTCTCGCTTGTTCCCACAGTCGTTTGATAAGCAGGGTTTCCATGCTGGTACACCAGCAGGTTCATTCAGCCTGCCATCGGCTCTGGGGAGTGGAGGACCAATCAACCCACCTGCTGCGGCTGGCTACGCCCCTGCCCCCTTCATGCACATCCTTGCACCGCACCAACAGCCCCACTCTCAGATTCTGCACCACCACCTGCAGCAGGACGGACAGGTAGTGTGCATGCTCTGGTTGTTGTTTTGTCTCCTTCAGTCAGTGCAGGGTGTCATTTCTGAGTTCAGTTCAGTTGGTCCAGTTTGCACAGTTCAGATTCCTGTGAACTAGTAACTGGAAAAACTCCAAACTTTCAGGTGCGATGCATGAGGGCTCTGATTGAGAATTTTCAATGGCAGGAAACGTTCCATCGTTGCCTGAGATCGTTAAGGATCCAAGTATAATGCCCACCAAGCATTCCTAACATGAAAATTAAACATGAATTTTATTTAATGAAGATCTAGTATAATTGGTGATGAATGCTTTGATTTAAGGTGTGAGTAGATATGGTAGTTGTAAATGTCAAAAGTAAATCCTTTCAGCACTCCTGTAATTGCATTAAAATCTGTCCTTGCCAAATGAGCCACAAGATGTGTATTTGTCGCTTCATAATGTCACTGAGCTACACAATGAGTAAACACATGTTATGAATGACCAGCTCACATTGCTCTCTGTCCTGTCTCGCAGAGCGGCACTGGACAGCGCAGCCAGAACGCCTCCATTCAACAGAAGTCTCAGATCAACAAGTCGGCATACAACAGCTACAACTGGGGGGCAAACTAACATCTGCTGTCGGGCCCCACCAACCCCACCCACAACGTTAACAGAAGCAAAGAAGGGGGCTCGTCACTCCTTCTGCAAACAGTCTCCACTTATAAACCCCCTCTTCCTCCTGCAGAGATTCCCTCCCCAGTCTCTTAGCCCAGCACTCCTGCAGCTCTGACTGCGGTCAGAGGAGGTGCTGTGCCCAGAGATCCAGCACTGTAATGATGCATGGATGTGGGGGGGGGGGGGTCTTAGAAAAGAGGGGAGACAGGAGTATAATGGTTATAGAAACACACCGAAAAGAGGTGATATATTGAGTGTTGGGAATTTGTATCGTGTTAACAACCCCACCCCAACCCCTTATTTTCTTTCACTTGTATGTAACATAGAACTGTTTTCTAAAAGAATGAACGTTTCCTGTATGGTTGCTCTTTTTCTGTCTCTCCCCCTTTTTTGTTCTTGCTGATGGGGAGGAATGAAGTACTATCTGAAGGTGGGGGGACAGGCTGGTTTTGTATTTCTCACCCTCAGCTCCCCATTCCTTAATTTTGGAGGTAGCTCTTCCCTCCGACACAAAATACCCAAACACAATAATTAGCTTAATTGCCGTTTTTGTTTCTTTTCATTTTTATGTCATTTTAAGTTTTGAAGAAACAATTCTCTAAAATAGGTAGAGTTGTGAAGTTTATTTTTTACCAAATATATATATAAAGACATATAAGTGAGCTCACTGGCTTTGACTGTGAGGAAAGTGTGTTTGTCATGTGACTGCGTGCATGTTTGTACACACGGGGGCCGCGGGTTGTGTACTGTGCTTTGTTTTCTTCCTAGCACAGGGTTTTTCATTATCCAACGTATGTACAGTAACTGTTCCCATGAATTATAAATATGTTGCATCAAGGTCCCACCCATTCTGCGAGATGTTGAGAATGATTTCTAAGGCCAATACACACCCAGTCTGCCTTCCAGTGTGTTTTATTTTTGTTTGTTTCTGAGGCCCCCCCGCCTCCTCCCCGCTCCACCACCTGTCCCCTATTGTAAGGAAACCTGCAACATTGAAATACTGATGGACAGAATTGTACTTTGGGTTTTTTGTCAGTGATTTATTTTTCTTTTTGTACTGTGCGTTTTAAAAAAATTTAAATGGATAAACTTGTCTTGTACATATATAAAAAAAAACACAAGTACTGTAGTCCCTGTTTGTTCGATGGCTTTCTCCTTTTCCTGCTCAAATCCTTGCAGACTTGTTAGCTTTTTGTTTCAAATTTTTTTTTTTTTTTTTGTAAAAATCTATAAATATTAAGTAAATAAACAAAAAAAAGACATTTTTCATCATTTTGGATGTGAATGTCTTTTAAGAAACTATATTTGTTTCTCATGTGGCTTTTAAATACAAAATCATTTCTTCCAACATTTTGACACTGATGCCAAGTGTGTGTGTTGTGTGTGTGAGAGTGTGTTGTGTGTACTCAACTTGAAGCCTTCACTGATAGGTCTACTTGATATCAGCAAAACAATGAATTGACAAACACTGTAAGAGAAGCATATGTCCCAAGTGTTAGTCACAACTATAACCATCTGACACTAGGCATTAAGTTAACTAGCTAACACAGACCTTATATGCACACATTGTTTCTAGTTGTTTACAAGACGTGCATCTAAATACCTGCTTTTATTGACTTGATAAAAGGTGCGACCATGTAAGTATCTATTTTCTGTGACTGTGGACTTTTTGACTGCCTAATGTAGCCTTTATCTTCACATTCACGGCAATTCCTAAGACTAATATGTCTGTAACACGTTTAACCTGTAACCTAATTTATCAAAGAAAGGAAGCACTGTTGGCAAATCAGGTACGTTAACTAAATTCTGATTATTATTTTTTTTATCCATTACACGTCTTTACGCAACTTTTCAGAGGTAGAATTCACTGAAATACCCCAGTAGTTTTAACAAACATTAACCAACTTAATTCTAGATAAACATAATTATTGAATGCGGAACTATTAAATAATTTTCATTTGTATTCTGTTAAGCATAAACTAACCTTCAGTAAAGTATCCTGTTGCCTTGGTGACCGATGACGTCATGATGCGTGTTAGAATGTCTTTGAAGGAACGTGAAGAGTTGCTGTTCAATGGAACGCCGTTGCTAAGGAACCGCTGTCTGCTTTACTTCCTTTTTGTTTTAGATACAAGCAGGAACGACATCGATACAGTCCAGTACTAAAAGTCCTTACTATGATGTGTTTTATAGGATCACGTTTTGTTTGTTTAATGTTTGACGGCAAAGTAAATCAAAATAAAATAATCCTTTAATTATCCCACAACGGGGAAATTTACAGTGTTACAGCAGCAAAGAGCAAAGATTGCAAACAGAAAGTGAACACAATACAATTTAAAAAAAGAAAAATTAAGAATGTACAAAAAATAGATACTAAAAATAGATTTAAAAAAAAGAAAATGTGATGTTCAAAGCACAGTTGCCTATCAATGTTGTTTAAATGTACATTTTTTTAACTGGAGGTAATAGCCCAGCTGTATTTTATTTGTCTATGTCTCTCTGTGTTTTAATTACAGTGCACTGGTATTTTATTTTTGCGCGTACACTCTGATATTTACGGTAACTAGCATGACGACGAATTGCGTCATTCTGAAGTTACTAGAACGCTTTACGACACTGTTGACATTCGTTTGGTCCGGTGCGTATCTGCCTCAGGAGTTGTTTTCGCTATGGTTTAGTTTTTGGCAATAACCTGTTAATTAATTAAATGAGTGTTTTTGATTTATTTCGCGGGTTCTTCGGGGTACCTGGAGGCCATTATCGCGGCCGAAGGTAAGTTTAGTGAAGCTTCACATGTTTCACTCGGCTAAGCTAACAGAAGTTTGTAGGTGCTTGTACTCTGTTTGGTTACTTAAACAGCTTTGGTTAGAAGATTAGGGTTTTCTGTGCCAGGATGACCACATGGGGCCCCTCACATAGAGTAGTTACTGCTCTATTTAGGCTGAGGGTGACTTTTAGAGTAATACGATTGTGTACTTTGAAGTCTATTAATGTAACACTCTAACAAGATGTAAAGGTCCTTCTTTATGAATAATCAAATATTTACTGTTTTTGTGTCAGGGACCCCTTCTTCGATACAATGACTCATGATGAAGATGAAGATGATGAGGAGGAGGACGGATTCTACTCTGACGGGTTCCGAGGGGACCAGCAGGACCCCTTTGATGGGGACTGGAGGTTTGGCTTCAGCTTTGGTCCAGACGGGATGAGGATCCAGGAGCCTCCAGTCTTTGGCCACGTCCTCAGGGAGATGGAGGAGATCTTCTCCCAGCTGGGCCGGATGGATGGGCAGTCAGAGTCAAGACACTTTGGTATGAAAACTAAGCCCTGATCCAGGGCGGCAGTAGCTCAGTCTGTAGGGACCTGGGTTGGGAACCGGAGGGTCGCCGGTTCAGGTTCAAGTCCCAGGTACCAGATCACCTCCTGAGCACTGCCGAGGTGCCCTTGAGCAAGGCACCAAACCCCCTCCCCTCCATCAGCTCAGGAGCGCCCGCTGTGGGCCGCTCCATCACTCTGACATCTCTCCATTAGTGCATGTTCACAGGATCCTGTTTGTGCATGTGTGTGTTCATGACTTACAGAGTGTAAAAACTGAAATTTCCCCTTGCAGGAATCAATAAAAGTAAAATCTTAAAATCTTAAAATCTTAAATCTTAGAACTTTATCACCCCCTTACTAGACCTACACATGTTTATCTTCTGTTGTAGGTGTTCCTATGCTGCCACCACCTCAGGATGGAGACAAGAGGGGTGAAGGGGGGTCCAGTGGTAACCCCCTGAGAGACTTTATGCTCAAATCCCCTGACAGCAACACACAGGGACCCAGACCAGGGCCACCCAGAGAGCCCAGGAATGACAGCCACCCTTCTTATGAGTCACCAGAGCTTCCTGGCTGGACTCCTTTTGCAAAGGTGAACGTCCTTTTTTGTTTTTTTTTCTCTCTGCAGCAACATTGCTATTGATTATTCCTCTGTAACCAATGATTGTTCATGTGTCACAACTGTGTCGTGTTTATTGACAGTTCAATGATTTTTGGAAACAAGGGCCACGGAAAGCTCCAGATGAGCGAAAACAAGATGGAGGTCAGTTGCATTTTTGATCACTAAGTTAGAGAAATGAAGGATGTGATATTTGCCCAATGTCCCAACTTACTGGCTTCTCCCCCAGACCTGGACTCTGCAGTGTCCTCTGGGGGCCTGGATCAGATTCTGACACCACCTGCTGGTCAGACTCCAAACCAACCCAGGAGCAGATCCTTCTTTCAGTCAGTCATGGTCACCAAGGTGTTGAAACCTGACGGGGTGAGAGAAACAGTGAATCCGGATTTATTTATTTATCAAATGTTAAAGATGAACTGAAGATTTTTTGTTTTTTTTTATATTTTAAACACATCTCAAAAGAATTTCAGGAAACAAGTAGGCTAAAGGTTAGTGTTATTTTCTGTCAGAGCGTTGAGGAGAGGCGGACTGTTAGAGATGGACATGGTAATGAAGAGACCACAGTGACCCGCTCAGGAGGTGTGGGTACCCAGGAGGATGCAGACCATCACACTGTGCCCCTCACACCAGGTCAGCCTGTGTCAAACGACTGATTACTTTTATGCTCATTTTGAGTCTTTAGCCTGTTGTTGTTTGATCGAGCTCTAATGCATTCTTGTTTTTATTCCAGGTGTCCAACATCCATTTTCAGACCTGCGTGATGACGACTCGTTATTCTCTAAGTTCTTTCGAGGCTTTAAATAAAATGTGAAGTGGAGTAAAATGTGAAGAAAAAAAAAACCCTTCTCTGCTGTTTCAGTCTATGCGTTCTGCCGTAGAGCTTTCAGTTTTTGTAGCCTGTATCTGAATTTTTTAAACAAAACACTTGCATGACCTTGAGCTGCCAAAAATGAAAGTGTTTGTAAAGGATCTCTGGGCCTGGTAAAAAAAAAAAGATGACAACTTGATCTGCTACAGAGCACGCAGAATAGAAGCTGCCAATTCTGAAGACTGGTGATTCTATTGAACTGAGACACATCAGGGACTGAATAATTCACTGTCAAATATTTTATTTTTGGATTCTTTTTTGTAGCCTAAGCCTGTATGGATGTGAGTGTGTGGTATGTCCAATAAAAAGTCCTAATATATTTACAAAATGTTTTTTTGCTCTTGTTGTTTTTGACCACTTTAAGAGATACTTTGGGGGGAAGGGGGGGGGGCTGAATCATGGCAATATTTTCTGATTCAGCTTCCTGATTGTGTGACTTTAAAGAGTTTTCTTTTAGCACCAGT
This sequence comes from Labrus mixtus, assembly GCF_963584025.1. NCBI lineage: Eukaryota > Metazoa > Chordata > Actinopteri > Labriformes > Labridae > Labrus > Labrus mixtus. The sequence continues at coordinate 21,643,003 of NC_083627.1, forward strand.
CACATCTAAACGTCATTAGCGTTAACGCAACATATTTAGATTTTTGAAGATCAAAATCCACTGCACTGAAAATAGTTATGGAAAGCTGATTATGTGGTAATGGAGTATTTGTGTCTTTTTTTTTTCAATCATGAAGAAGAAGTAGTTACACGCATATCACGTAGGTGCAGGGCAGTGAAAAAAATAGCAAAACTGAGAATTGGCTTCAAAAACCCAAATTCACTGAGAGATGGAGTCCAGCCATGACGTTGCTAATCCAATAAAAAATAAATAATAATAAAAAAAACCTTTATCTTAACCTTACCTAGGGCAGGGTGTTTTTTCTGCTTTTTTTTCTTTGTAGTTGTCCGGGGTTTTTTTTAATGCTATTTCTGCCAAAAATTGAAATAAAAAATAAGTTGAAAAAATAAAACTAAGAAAGAAGATAGGCCCGCTCAATTGCCGCAAAAAAAAGGGTTTTATTAATCAAAACACCTTTTTTTGCGGCAATTGAGCAAGTGTGCAGGCCTATCTTCTTTTTATTCAATCAATCCTTATTAAAGCTTCTCAAGATATGATATGTTCCTGCAACCGTGCACACCTCAAAGTATAGGCTGTGCATGGAGTTCCCTGTTGGTCGTTACCTCCAGACACTTTACAAAAAGAGTTGGTACGTAAACATAACACTGTTTTCATGTTTTCTACATTCCATCCTCTGGTCTTCACAAACAGCCTCTCTGACTGTGTCAGTGTGACCTCCAGCACATTTGTAGTTCATCAGCTTCAGTAGTTTAGCCTCCTCGGCTTACTTGATAAAGAATGATTGGTAATGCTCAACTCTACATTAAAAACATTCTAAAAGCTCTTTCATGCTGTAAATATCAAAAGAGTTGGCGAGGTGTTCCCTCTGAAGTCAGGTGTAGCGCTCGTCTTCAAAGTAAATCTCTAAAGGGAACATTAGCTCCACTCCCCTCCTGAGGACAAATTGGCAAGAACACAAGGGAGTCTACAAGACCATTTCAATCGAGCTGCTCTGGAAAATATTTATTCACAGGGTCTAAAATGTTTAAATTGAACCTCAAAGAAGGTGTCACGACCTTCTCACTCTTTAAGGTTGCAGAAAAAAAACTTTCCAAAAGGTCCAGATTGAAACAACATGATGACAAATAAGGAAAAATTTGAGGTTTTAATGTTTGTAAAAAAAAAAGAGAAAGCACCAAAGGGAATGTACTGTGGGTGCGTTTCAGACTTTAGGGTCACTGTGAGGAGTCTTCATTGTGTATTAATCTTGCCCCCTGACTTAACATTTCTTTATCTCTTCAGTGGCAGCATTGATTACAGGCATCGAAAAAATCTCGATGGAACAATCAATCTCGACACTGATGGTCTTTTGTTATACATTTAAAGTCATCAGTACTGATTTACATGTTTCAAAACCAAAGAAACAGACTGATCATGTCACACAACCCTGGTCATGCAGTATGAAATCTAAGGTATTCAGGCACTTTAAAGGCTTTTTGGAAAAAGGAATTGTACATTTTCTTGAACTTTACTTGCACTCTTTCATTGATTTTTGGCCAAGAATGCCAAGCAAGAGTAAGAGAGACAAAAGTGCCTGCTCATGTTTGCATTGAGAGGAGAAGACATGTGATGATAACCAATCAAACGGAGGGATTAATCAGAGCCAATTCCAACCAGGTGAGGTCACAGACTAACCAAAGCAGACCGGGCAGTGTCAAAACAACCTCTTGTGCAGTGGAGTGCTCCCGAGGTTCAGACATCAACATGTACCAAAAGATGAAACACTCTCCTCTCCTGCACTCAAACACATCTACACCTCCTCAGCCGGGCCATAAAGTGCATGACGTAGACAACTGCTCCAGTATGAAAGGGCAAACTCTGCTCCGTAAGGCAGACAGTGCAGTGCTGTGGGGGTCAGAGGATCTGACGGATGACAGCGTCCCGGCTCTGAAAGTTCAGCTTTGGCCCGACGGAGAGGAGGAAACGACGGGAATGGAGAGGCTGCTGAAGAAATGTCGGATCAGAAACAGACTGGTCAGGGAGTGTTTGGCTGAGTGTCTCGGGGTCTACATCTTGATTGTGAGTGTTATGATGCATTTTGAGGCTTCTTTTTTCTTACACATCAAGAACAAGCTTTCACACTTTAAAGTTGGTTTACCTGAAGCTGCTTATTCATTTCATGTTTTGCTCTTATTTCAAAGCAGCTAGTGCCTCCACTCAATGGATAACTGAGGACTTTGGCCTAAAACGGAGACAGACTGTAGAAATAGAGTTCAAGTGGGAGGGTGAGAGAGGGTCACGGATGGGTGAGGATGGGTGAGGTTAAAATGGGAGGGTACAAAAAGTGAGGGTCCTGCCCTCATCATTGATTTTGGAATAACCTGTGTTGTTTATTTGTCTGCTGGTTGTGTTTGTGTGTTCTGAATCCGTCTGTCTATCTGTCAGGTTAATTATCGTTTACAGCTGAAATCATAAAAGCGGTTCCTTAGCGATGATGGTCGTAAAAAAAAAGATGTTTATCTAAAGCTGCTCATACACCTGTGCCGGGACACAATAAACTTTTATATGAATATATATGTTTCATCAGATTTCTTTTTTTTTTTTTTTTTTTTTAAGAATTTCTCATCTGCAGTCTCATTGAACATTTTTGGAAACTTTTGTTTGTTTTTTTTGTCTGATCATTTTGGCCAGTTTTGTGGGTTTTGTAGTCTGAAATGTTTTTGAAATGTTCTTCCTAAATATAAGTCTCGTGTTTTGAGACTTGAGGTGGAAACTGTAGTTTTTAATCATTAATATTAATATTACTATTATTCATTAATTTTTCTCTGACGTAAACTTAAAAAAAAATTGGAAACTTTAACCGTATTGTTTGAGATTCCAGTCCCTAAATTTACATTTTACTCAGAATTTTTTTTTTTTAATTTCTCATCTGCCATTTCATTGAACTTTTTTCAAACTTCTGTCAGAAATATACGTTTGTTTTTTTTGTCTGATCATTTTGGCCAAATTTGAGGGTAAAATAATTTAGTCCGAAATGTTTTGGACATTTTATTCCTAAATTTCAGTCTCATATTTTTAGACAGGAAACTGTCATTTAATTTTTATTTTTTTGTCGGAAGCAAACTTTTAAAAAGTTGGAAACTTTCGCCGTACTGTTTGAGATTCCAGTCCCTAAATTGAAGTTTTTTCACATCTGGTACTCAGATTTTTTTTTTTTTGTTGCATTTTTGAATATTCAGCTCATGCGGCTCCTCGTCTCTTGTTATTGCAGCTGTTTGGATGTGGCTCTGTTGCCCAGGTGACCACAACAGAAGAGAAGAAGGGACAGTACCTATCCATAAACCTGGGTTTTGCACTTGGAGTAACATTTGGGATCTTTGTGTCACGAGGAGTTTCAGGTAAGATGAGATTTAATATAACACTGCAGAACAGATTCACACATTAACGTCTGTTTACAGAAAAGTTTGAAATAAATATGTTTTCAGTCGGGGTAGTGTGAAAAAAAGGGACAGTATCATAGTTTATGCTACATAAAGGTAGCATGATCTGACAGTGAAATACTAAATTGTGGGTGTTCTCTTTTAAAGGAGCTTCGTACTTTATGACAGCTTGAAGAATCATGGCACGAGTGAATGAATTATTTTAGATCAAAGTTTTTATTTGAGCTTTAATGGTAAGTTGCAAATGAAGACTTTGTAAAATAAGGATAAAAAAGAGATTTGACACTTTCCCTTCCAAAAGTTTTAAACTACTCTTCCTTCTACCAGAGTTAAAGTGACCAAACCCTTCTTATCCCACCTATTTTTTCCACTCCTTGTCATTTTGAAACAGACCCTAAGCTGTGCACAACCGCAGGTTATTTTAACATTAAAGTATGTGACGATTTCAGGAGACTACAAAATGTATCATTTGAATTTTAAACCTGAGCCTACATTTGACTCAATCCCTCCTGAGGTGCCCATCTGAACCCGGCGGTGTCTCTGAGTTTGTGTGTTCTGGGGAGACATCCCTGGATGAAGCTGCCTTTCTACGTCTTCTTCCAGCTGTTCGGAGCTTTTCTAGCTGCAGCCACAGTTGCACTGCAGTACCACGGTGAGTTTCTAAAAAAGGGATCAGGCTAAGACACGGACTGAGTAAATGTTTTTTGTTGCAGATTAAACCGAAGAATGGGATTCAGCACTAAGCCCAATAATTCATATAGAAAATCAGGGCACAGGCACAGATGTGTTATCTCACAGGATAATGTCCAAAAACAGTTAGTTACTTCATATTCTGCTAATCTAAAAACATCAGTGAATTATTACACATACGGTTTCACTTCATATTTTTGGCATAAGGATTTTTGTTTTGAATGATTGACCCATTTTCCATTATTTATCCTGGAGAAGACACGTATCAACCAAAGCCACTTTGAGGATCGTTGTGGGATTTTTAATATTGGTTTTCTTTAAAATAAATTAATCGTCTATGATGTGATAAACACCAAATACAAGTGCTTGTATTTGGTGTTCATCACCTTCCTTACTCTTTTTTTTATTTTAAAAGACTGGTATCGGTACGTGTTATTTATATGTATTTTGTGTGTGTTTTGGTGAGCTGTTTACAGATGCCATCAGGGCGTATGGTGGTGGACAGCTTACAGTCACAGGGCCAACAGCCACAGCGGGCATATTCTCCACCTACCCATCTGACTACCTGAGTGTGTGGGGAGGAGTCGTGGACCAGGTCAGATATCATCACTTCACACTCCATCAGGCTGAATTAAAACCACAAAAAAGAAATCAAATCTGTCGTCTGCCGAAATAAAGACACGATGTGGCGCAGTCTAGACCTAGATCCGGCCGAAGATTTCTGGCTTTTAATAAGTCAGTTGTTTCTTACCACTGTGACTTTTGCTGCTTTGCTAAAGTGCTCATGATGGATAGACCGGGTCTTTGTAACATAACAATAAGTAAGGTCTTTTACCTGCTTTTTGTAACATAACAATGAGTAAGTGTCTCCAGATAACACTTGTTATGAGTTGCCGCTATACAAATAAAAATTGATTAAATTGATTGATGATAATACTGCTTTCTGTTGTCCAGGTGATAGGCACCGCTGCCCTCCTGCTGTGTGTCCTGGCACTCGGGGACCAGAGGAACACCTCCCTCCCTGACAGCTTTCAGCCTGTACTGGTGGGTGCAGTGGTGCTGGTTATCGGCATCTCTATGGGCTCCAACAGCGGCTACGCTCTTAACCCAGCCAGGGATTTTGGACCTCGGTTGTTCACGTACATCGCCGGCTGGGGAGTGGATGTTTTCAGGTCGGGACAGTATGAAGACACGTATCTCTTTCTCCACATGAACACCTTTCACAGAAAGTCTGATTGTGTGTGACACTTGTATCTCTTCAGGGCTGGAGACGGTTGGTGGTGGGTGCCCATAGTGGCTCCTTGTGTCGGTGCTCTGCTGGGGACTCTGATCTACCAGCTGATGATTGAAGTCCACCATCCAATCCATCAGCCTGAGCTACCCAGTTCATGTCAGGAGGCCACTGAAAGCAAGATGGGTGTGGAGCTGAAGGGGGTGGAGCCAGGCTGTGATAAACCCACCAAGAACTCCAATTTAGCTTAGTTTAAAAAAGGAAAAATCTGCTGTGTATTCTGACGTTAAAAAAAATAAAAATAACTAAAGATCTTTGTAAATATGTGTGATTGATTTACTGGAACAAATGTGTCTGATTGTTGGGTAGAATAATCAGAACATATAATAAACAACTAAATCCAGTTTCCACTACTTCAATCAACAACTAGGGATTGGTTTGAAACTGTTATAATAGTCCCTACAGCAAGATCATAACGGGACCCCTTCACCATTTCTCCAACACCACCAGCAGAAAAGAGAAGTTATCTTATCCTAGTAAAGAAAACATGCCAAAAAAAATTCACAAGATAGATTGGAATAAATGTTGCACAGAAACTCATAGTCCCCACAAAGTGAGCCTGAACGACTCCTGTGCTCCTCTCTTCAGCTCCAGGGGGTTTCTATTTGTGGTTTTGAGTTAAATTTCTCACATTGGATGGATGCTTCTGAGGTTTTTGATGATCCTTATTTTCTGATCAGTTTAAATTCATCTAGTACTTATATACGTACCTTACATCAGCATCCGAGCATTTTTAGCATTTTGCTGAGTCATACTTTGGTGAATTCATAAACATGGACGCTACAAAGACGACAGCACTGCAGCTGTTTCTGGTATTTGTGATTTTGTCCAAGCCTTCTTGCTTTCAGTGCATTTAAGGCGGGATGGGTCATTTTCTCCAGATATACTTTTTGAGATTTTGTTTGAAATTGTCTTTAGGTCCTGACAGAAATTAATAAAACTCATGTTCTCTGAAAAAGGAACCTAGAAAATCAGTCATCTGTAACAGTTGTAAGTCTGTAAAAACTTCGACCAATGTCTGCCACGAGGTACCAATCTGATGAACCAATCACACGCCTCCCTGTCTCCCTGCTCCATGCATGCACAAGCCCACACTCGGAGAGCATGTAAGTGAGGGGGCGTGGCTTCTGAGGGATCACAGAGGGGAGGGGGGCGGGAGTAGACGAAGCACTGAGGGAATGCTGTTTTCAAAATCATGCTAGTTTTTGAAAATGACCAACCCTGCCTTTAATCAAAAACACTACAATATTTATTTAAGCCTAATCTATGTATATCCACAAATGACATGTTGCAGAAACTGCTTTGTCACATGAATTATATTGAACTTAATTGTTACTCACATCTTCCATTGTTCTCTTTAATATAGTCACTTAGATGCTCATTTTCTGAGTTGCTGTTGGGATTATTGTTTATAAAACATGGTACCACGAGGGGTTAATGCAGCCTAAATGATTTTACTCTTCCATTTGAGAGTCAGACACTGAGTCTGCAATTTTCCTGGACTATTACCTTGAATATTTCTCTACTAAAACTGTGCAATCTGTTGAAAACTGGACAATATTTATACATGAACCATGCAATATCTACGCTGTTAATCCATCAGTGTATATTTGTAAATATTGTTTATATTCTCAATGACCTGCACTTGAACATTACAGCTTATTACTACTTTATTATTGCTTTCACTTGGTACTTATGCTTATTATATTGTTATACTATTTTGATTTGATTTTATATTCTGAACTTATCTGTACTTCCTACTGATTGTTGGTGTTATGAGCAACTGTAGCAAACCAATTTCCCCCTGGAATTAATAAGTCATTTCTGATTCTGATTCTGACAATCTGCTGGCAAGACTGTAGGACATTTCCAGTTCATTAAATCTAGTGAACTTCTGTAAACACAGCTCTGTATGCTTCAACGAGTCAGCTGCACGAGTCATCCGTCTCTCTTTTTTACACATTTATTTTCGAAACAGCACAAAAGTGTATGGCATTTCAGCAAGCAGACCACAACCATGGAAAAGAAAATGACGTGAAATCTTCAACTATTGAGCTATATAAATATGATATCATGACATATAAAAGATACAAACAAACAGAATCCACTCAGACCTCCATCACGTGACCTTGAAGGCTGCTTTTTGAAACATAGATAAGAAATGTGAGAACAGCAAGCACTGATTCTGTCGATAAAAAAAGAACCGTCTCAAAGAGATAAAACATTTGTATTCATACACATTAAGACAACACGACCCCCACACTCTGCTGTGTAATTACAATGTATAGCTACCTCTTTGGGGGGGGGTGGACCTTTTTTCTTTTTAACCTCAAATTGTCTGGGGAAAAAAAGGGGAACAGTACAAGTACAAATACTTTACGTATTCACATTATCATAGCAAGATACTAAAACCAGAACGCTTTCCTTTAGTGTCATTATATGTATTTACAAGGCAAGACTCGTACACATTTACTACTGGCAGGAAACCTGACCTCTCTTCTTCTTCTTCTAGCTTAACGATTAACAACATCACACTTTTTTTTCACACACAACACAGGTTACACACCTCCAGTAACCTCCTCTTTGCCTTCAGAGATTCTAATCTCACGTCTCTGTTGCAGCCACATTGTCCAAAAAATACCAACAGCAGTGATGTGTTTCGTATAAATAAATATTATAGCAACATAAAAAATCAGTGTCAAATTCTCTACACACTCCCCCTTCATGCTTTAGACGTCTTGTGATATTAGCTCGAGGTCAGTTTTAACCGCCTCTGGAGCTGTTAGAACTGATCTCATGCTGGGAAAAAGTAGGATGAGGCAAACGAGTATGAATATTGAGAAGACGTGAAGTAGAAAAATATCGGCACTACAGCGGTCTGGAGTACGGTGGGTAAGGTGTGTAACATGATAAACAGGCAGGTGGCTGCAGGCGGTGCAGAGTGACTGAAGTGAAGGGACATGACCTTTATGACACAGTATGGCTGATATATAAATGCTTTACTCTGGGAGCGGGGTGGGGGGCGGGGTCATTTTGAGAGCCTTTTCCCTCAAAGAGTCTCTCACAGGTGTGTTCAGTTAGTAACATGATCAAACATGCAATAATTAATTGCACAGAGGAGGTGCCATAGATCAAGTAAAACTGTTTGTGGGGGCTAAAAACAAACTGCGCAGGAAGCACGTGCTTCATCTCAGGATCAACATTCATATTTTTTTTCAGCCTCTCGTCTCCCGGCTGAAGATGACCCGTCAGTCTCAGAGGACCCGCCCACCCTCTACTGAGGCTTGTCCGTTTTGTGTGCGGTGAGGAAGGCCATGCCGTGGGTCCTGAAGTGGGTGTTGAGGTCTGAGGCCTTGTCGAAACGCCGTCCGCACACCTTGCAGCCCAGGTTCCCGTCTCCGTCCTCGCCCTGCGCCCCCGGGGAGCCGGCGGGCGAGCCATCGGGAGAGCCGTGGTGGGCGCGGGGGGTGCCGCGGTCGGCGTCGCTCTGGGTGTCGCGGACGCGGTGCGTGATGAATCTGTGTCTGCCGAGAGAGCCGGCCGACGCGAAGCAGACGCCGCACTGCAGGCACTGGAAGGAGACGGTGTCGCCGCGATGCTGCGGGATGTGGCGCTGGAACTCCGCCCCGTCCTCTGTGGAGAAGCCGCAGGGGATGCAGCGGAAAATGTTGTCTTCCTCCTCCAGCTCATTCGGGGCCAATGATGTCGAAGCTACAGACGCCCTGGTTCTCTTAGCGGGACCTGTACCCTCCTCCCCGTCCTCTGTGGCGTTCTCATCTTCTTCTCCTCCTCCTCCTCCTCCTCCCCGGCCTCCAGGAGGTCCCACCTCCCCATCTTGTTCTGAGGAGCTGCCTGGTCCTTCTCCACCTGTGGCCGCGCGCTTCCGGGTCATTGGGGGACCCTGAGGACACAGAAAGGGAGAGAGACTGAATATTTTCAGAATAGTTTAAAAACAATGTGTCCAACTTCCACACTTATTAAGGCAGTGGCTGAAACTGAAGCAGGTTTGTGAGCATTGAATATCTCCTCTTAGAATAATCATTTTACTGTTTGGTCTTATTGAGTCTCTTGTTTGTAGTGAGTTTATAAGTTCTGTATTTGTATAGCATAACTGTTTCTTTATTTATATATTTATTTCTCGTTTACTGCACATAGTTCTGTTTACATCTGTCCACTTATATCTACTCTTTTTATATTTTGTATTTTAAGTCTAAGCTTTAAGTTGTATTTAAATTGACACTTTATATTTTAGTTTAAAATGTTTCTTCTACTTGCTCTGTTGTTAATGTACTGCTCTGTGTGCCTTTGAATTGCCCCCCCGGGGACAAATTAAGTTTTCTGAATTTGAATTGAATTGAATTGAATTTCTTTTAGTCTTATAATTCAGTTTTAATCCTAAAGTCCTAGCCAGGGACAGGGGTTGCAAATTAGCCAAGGCTAGAAACTTTTCTGCATGGCATCTACTTTAATAATATATGAAGCAATGTTTACTGCATGTGTCCCTGTTAAATAAACAAATAAATAAATAAAACAAGATACATATTATGAAGGTCAATATACAACCTAAATACCTAACACTGACCCCACATACAAAACACACTGCTTAAAAAAACAAAGAAACAAGCGTAAGAAAGCAACAGAGGCTCGTACATCCCTCCTCATCCTCTGTACAGTGCTTATTACTGTATAATATACATTTATGACACAACATTCAATTGACTATAGAAAATAATGCATTCGTTGCAGTTTGAAGTACTCTGCCATCAGAACTGTGACAAATAATTTTGTTCTTTGGATCTGGGAGGGGGAGGGGCTTGTGGACTTAATTGGGCTTAGTTCAGACTAGTAGAGCGTGGAGCCACACAGTCTTTTGACCTCTCTTTTTGTATAGTTTTGGATTAACGTGTATCTGTTTTTTGTTTATTTTTGTTTAAGTAAACATTTAAACTTTGATCATTTGGTCCTGTGGATTTTTTGGATGAAAATTACGTAAGAGAGGAGTTTTGGGAGCGTCAAGCTACGGCTTCATTCAGTGGAAACGTAAAATTCCCATAGTATGGGAAACAGTGTTTCCTCTACGTTTATCCATTAGAAGGGGAGACCTGGTCCTTGTTTCAGAACACATCTCAAATAATACTAACTAAATAAGTCAACTCAAACTCCCTGGCTTTTTAGAGAAACATAAATTGGTCAATTTGTTAAACTTACCCTAAACAAAATAAAAATACAAATCTGCTCAGAACAACTGGAGTCAGGAGACAGCTTTAGACAAACGTCTGTAAATACACAGAGAGAAGTGTCTGAACTCACCTGTCCGTCTGTGGTTCTGTGATGGAGCCGGACATGTTTGTCCAGTAAGAACCGACTGCCAAAGGTGCGCTTCCCTTCTGTGCAATATCTGAAAAAATGATGCACAACAGAATGCAAGATTGTGTCAGCTCCAGGCCTTATAAACACAGACTGACCATCGCTCGATAGTACAGTTTTAGCAAAACACTGAAAATGAAAGATTTAAAATACACATTAGCTTGAAATCTCAGGTGACTCACTGGCAGTGGAACACTCTCTTGTTGCCCTCGTGAATGACTCGCTCGTGACGTCTCAGGCTGGAAGACGTGCTGAATGTGCCTCCACAAATACGACAGGGGAACTTTGGACAAACACATAAGACAGGCAGATAGAGATAAGATTAAAAAAAAGATATGTTTCAGTCTGATGGACACGACAGGCAGGAAATTAACTACAGGCTCCGTTTTTTGTTTTGTTCTTTACCGACCACATTGTCAGAAATAGTTTCCACCTACAAAAAAAAAACCAAGGTGCTTTGATTCATATTTGGTGCTGAGAAAATGAAGCGCCCTTCTGTACTACATTAGTTTCAGTACTAATCAGATCAAATCAAAAAAGAGAACGTGCGCCTCACCTTGCCGTGCTCCATCTTCACGTGACTCAGGTAGTCATCGTTGTCAGTGAAGGTGGTCTGACACTGCGGGCAGGTCCACTCTGTCTGGGACGGGGGTTGACTGCTGCTCCCCGGGGCCTCATAGTCCTCGTCATCGTCCTCCTCCTCCTCCTCCTCCTCCTCTTCCTCCTCCTGATCCCGGCCCCAGTCCTCTCCGTCCGAGTTGTCAGGTTTTCCGGAGGATTTGGATTTGAGGCCTGAGGGGCCGGACGTCGTCGTGGGGGCCGAGGTGGCGTTTGAGGAATCGGTCTGAGAGTCTGTTTGTTTGGCTGCAGGTCCTCTGTGAGCGGTCTGAGAGAGGGGCGTTACAGAACAGGCAGCTATTAGCAAAACCAATCACTCCAACTGGGACACAGAAAGACAACCTAAAAACACACATTCATGTGACCAAAATTATATCTGTACTTGGTATAGAACTTAGGACAAGGTCACTAGGGAGGAACCTTGCTAAGGCCGATACAAGAATTTGCTGTATGCCTTTGTTGACGCCACATTCGCCGTGGAAAGCAATGAACGGGCAACACATAAAGGCAAGGGGGGCAGGTTCATGATAAGCTTTTATTTTGAAAATACTTGATTGGTATTTAATAATCACAGAACAAACCTTTATATGCTCCATCATAGATCCTTTCTGAGCGTAGAGCTTCGTGCAGTCAGGACACTTAAACACATGCACTTTCTGCTTGGCTAAATGAGTGTCAAAGTGCATGTACAGCAAGGGCTTCTGGGTAAAAACCGTGTCACACATCACACACTTGTAGATCATTCTGCCAGAAATAGAAAAAAACACACACACAAAATTAGGGATGTATCACCAATCATACGGTACAAATGTCCAATGTGTATTTTGGATAGAAGTAACTCGTACTTGGCCTGTCCTCCGACAAGTGACGGGTGCAGGGTGCTGATGTGGCTCTGGGCGCTGGGGGAGGATTTGAAGGCCATGGGGCAGCTTGGGCACTTATGGAAGACCTCGCAGTGAGCAGTCTGAATGTGGGACTTGATGGAGTTCAAACCTCCAAAAACGACCTGGCAGCTTGAGCACCTTCAAGAAGTTGTCAAACATAGTTTAATGTGTTATGGCTCAAAAAATCAAGATAACACATTTCAACATATTTAAAACTGCCTTGGCAGTCTAAATATTACATGTAGAGCAGTTCATTTCACACACATGAATGATGCTTTAAAGGTGCTTTTTTGAGCATAAAACAACACTGCAACCCAAATGTCTGATTTTTTTCAACCAATCAGATTTATATATATATATATATATATATATATATATGTATATTAGTGGGGATGCTGGTGGCTCAGTGGTTAGTGGGAAGCGGGCGGCCCAGGTTCAAATCCAGTGTGTGGCTCCTTTCCTGCATGTCATTCTCCACTCTCTCTCTCTCTCTCTGATTTCCGACTCTATCCACTGTCTTATCTCTACATTAAGGCACAAAAAGCCCAAAAATAAATCTTAAAATATATATACATATATTAGTGGAAGCTCTATAAACGGAAATTATAATTATTATTATTTTTTAAGATTTATTTTGGGGCTTTTTGTGCCTTTATTGCAGAGATAGGACAGTGGATAGAGTCTGAAATCAGGGAGAGAGAGAGAGTGGAGAATGACATGCGGGAAAGGAGCCACAGGCCGGACCGGAACCTGGGCCGCCCGCCTGGAGGACTACAGCCTCCACACATGGGGTGCGCACTATAACCACTGTGTTACCAGCGCCCCCATTGTAATTATCATTGACATAATAATAGGTCTTCTTAAGGAAAGTGTCTCCACACCTGTACCCGATGCGCCTGGCAAAGTGCAGGCAGGCCTCCTCCAGGTGAGTCTGGAAGCTGGCCTGTCTGGCAGTCCCACCACACTCCGGACAGACATGAGGCGCTCTGTGTTTATGGATCCTCTGGTGGGCGGATACGGCACACGAGTTGGGCAGCATCATAGGAGGCGAGCACTGCGTACATGTCTGAAAAAAGAGGGAAATAAAATAAAACAAAGCGCTCATTAATCGCCAGCATTTTGAAAGATCAGGAAACTGTTGCATGAGAGAAACAAAGACTCACAGAGTTAGGAGCAGCTCTGATCTGCTGGAAGTGAGTGACCAGTTCAGCCTTGCTGTTGAATTGTGTTTGGCACTCTGGACATTTGAAGTTGTTGTACTGCAGCCCTTCTGCCTTCTTGCAGGGAAGAGGCATGAGGGCTTGGGGGCCCTGAGGCGCGCGGCGGACCTGTCGAGGCTGAGCTGAGGCAGCGGGAGCTGAAGCGTCCTTCATGGGGCTGGAGTTAGCGGAGGCTGCAGAGCCTCCGGTCGTGGTGGAGGGAGAGGAGACTGGAGGAGAGGAGGACGAAGAGGAGAGCAAGCCTGGTCAGCCATAGGTGGGAACAGAAGAGACAAATGGGACGTGGTCAATGAAGATGATGAAACATGATCAGAGTACATTTCTTTGGGGGGGGGGGGGGGGCTCTCACTGCTTTCTATGCTAATAATAAATGTGTGAATTTTAGATATAGAACAAATCATCAACACATAATACACTCAACTATTTTGAGTAATATGTTTTAAAGAGAAAAAGATCTGAGTCATCACTTTTCAATTATTTCTGGGGGGTTGTGTATTTATGTAAAATTTCAGGATGTTGCCATTGAGAGGCCCCTTCATGAGTAACTGCGTTGGAAGTATTCTCACTGTTCTCTGACCACCTTTCACAACGAAAAAGTGAATTGATGAAATAGTTGACGGATGGCAGCACTTGTATGAACGTTCACTCGATGTTGACTCCAAGGCCTCAAACAGATTCTGCAGAACTTAACTACAAAGTTAAGATACAAAGTGAAATGATCCTCATAGTTTTTTTCCATTAAACTTTCTTGAAGAGTTAACTGTTTTCGAATTCCATCATGTGACTACTTTTATCATTACTGTACTTTTTTATTATTTTGAGTGGTATTATAAATGTAAGTGAATGTGAAACATGGAAATATACTGAAGCTCTGAATGGAACAGAATCAGCAAACATCGTATTGTTGTAATAAGAAATTCATAGATCTCATGCATCTTATCATGATGAAACTACAACTCACACCCTATTTCTTTCACTTCCTTTATATACTTTTACTTGAATATCTTTAGGTCACACAGAACAAGGTTTTTCAAGGACATCCCATTGGACCTCAGGCGATTGAGGTGAGTTGTTTTATGATAAATGCCATTTTCTTTTTGGAAAGACTGGTTGAATTATCTTAAAAATATACAGCTGTTTAAACTAATAGCCACAGTTCACTCACCACCGATGGGTGTAATGTCCTGCTGTCCAATCATCTGCTCCACTGTCACAGGCCTCATGACCAGGTGTGAGCACTGCATGACCAGCCCGCGCTCCTTGTGTTCCCGGGCGTGCAGCAGCAGGCTACACTTGTTAAAGAAGGCCAGCCTCTTAGCACAGTGGTTGCAGGTGACTTCGATGCGGAGTGATCGTCTGTCGTAGTGTCGAGCCAGGCTGCGCTCGAGAGCGAAGGCATCTCCGCACTCCAGGCAGCGGTACCCTGTGGATGGGAGCGGGAGGCCCCACTCAGGAGGCGGAGGAGCCGAGAGGTCCGGCTTGTAGCTCGGTAGAAGGTTTTTACTGTTCAGGATTTTGTTAAAAGCCTCGACAAGGCTGGACTGACTGCGGGAGATGACGGCGCCTGTGCTGTTGACGATGGAGGCCGGTTTGTTTTGCTGGAGGGCGCCGCCTATGATGGTGCTGCTTCCTCCGTTAGCCGTCTTATTAGTGGCTGTACGTACACTGATCCCACCGGCAGCGACAGAGAACTTGGGAGAGGATGACACAGTGGGAGTTGCAGGCAGGGCGGCAGACTTAGTGATGCTGACGGCAGTGGCAGAAACCTTGGTCTTGTCTGATGCAGCCATCTTGTTCTGGACCTTTGTGGCGGCAGCTAGCATGACGCTGCTGGCTGCGAGTGTAGACACGGGCAGAGCGTTGAGAGCACTTACTTTCTGGGAAGTTGTTGTCAAACCAGAGGAAGAGTCGGCTTTTTGGGCCTTGTTTCCTAAAACCTTACGCTCCCCAGTTTGAGATTTAGAGTCCAAACCTTTCCCTGCTGCACCACCTTTAGGTGCTACTCTTGTGACAGTTCTGGTGATTCCGCCTGTGGAGGTTTTTATTGTTTTGATTCTGACTTTTAGGGGTCGGGATGGAGCTCCGGCAGCAGCAGGCGCAGCACCACCTGTTTCTCCTCCATCAGTCACCGGTGCTTTTTGCTTTCCATTATCTACTTCCATCTTCTCCTCACTTGTTTTTGCATTTTCTCCCTTGTCAGATTTGCCATCAGCCACCTTCTCAATCCCATTCCCAACCTCCATCTCCTCCTCCTCCTCTTTGGGCTCCCGAAGTTCAGCCGGAGGTGGAGTGGAGGCCACTGCAGGGCTGGAGGACCTCTTAGAAGCAACTTGAGCAGTTGATTTTGGCATCTCTGGTTCAGGACTCTCTGGTGAGTCTCTCTCCTCGATGACATGTTCTGGATGCCGGTCCTCCAGCTGGGGATTCTCTATTGAGCTCGACTGGGGTGTTGATGACGTCTGAGACGCCCCTGAAGGAGTGTCCCCAAGTTTGGGGTGAGATGCAGTCGAGGACGTGGGCTGGGCTGAGACGGAGTCGGACTTGTAACGTCGGCTCAGCTGAGTGCAAGTCGGGGAGTCTGGGTTCTCTTGGATCACCAGTGGACTCCCCAAGTCAGGGTCAGAATCCTCCTCCTCCATCTGCTGATGCTGGAACCCGCCAGGGCCGCTTTTAGAGGCTCCGTTAAACGGCTGAGACGAGTGCAGCGGGTGTGCTGCAGGTGCAGACGGTGGAGTTGGAAGCAGAGGCTTGGAAGGTGGAAAGAAAGGCGAGGCTAGTCCAACGGGTCCACCTGCAGCCAGAGGAGACGAGCCAGCTGAGAGAGAAGACGATGAAGGTAACGATGCATTGACCCCGTCGGCCCTCTCCTGGCCTGAATCCTGCTGTTGCTGGTGTTGCTGCTGGAGAAGCTGCATCTTCCTGGCCCGGCCCACTGGATCTCCTGACCCCTGTGCTACAAGCGGTTTAAGTCTGTTGAAAATGTTTCCACCCTGTTTGTGAGACTTTGCTGCACCAGAACCTGCTGCCTCTGAAGAAACTTTAGGGGTGTTCATTGACCAGGGTGCCCCGTTAGACTGGGTCTGGCTGAGGGGAAGGGGTGTGGAGGCACCAGATGCCCCAAAACCGTTGTGGTTGAGAGCCTCAGATTCAGCAATCCCAGGGGCACATGCACCCAGTCTAGGACCCACGTCGACCCCTGTGATTACATCAATAGGGTCCTGGTCCGCGTCTCCCTCTCCTCCATCTGAAGGCTCGAGGCGGACTTTATTTTTCACAATCACACTAACAATGGAGGTGTCAGACTGGGGGTCTGACGGGCTCGGTGGTCTCAAGGATGATCCCACCACGCTGTCTGTCTTTCCCAGAGGTGGCCCTGCCGCTCCATGGGGTCCCTCTGCCTCATCCGGGGCAGACTGGATGGCCTCTTTGGCATCTATGTCAGGTATGTCAAATGCTGCCAACAGGTCATCGAAATCTGGGGTCTTCATGTCCCCCATACCGGGATTAACTCCTGTAAAACATAAAGTCAAAGATATAGTATCAGGAGGCAAACACAACACACAAAGCATGAATCCATCATCTCTGACTCTGCCTACTAAAACCATGATCATGAAAATATATATCATTCGTTAACAGGCGTTTATATGTTGACCTTTTATAAGTAAATTCCTCACAGAGAATATCCTGCACCGTTATTTGACAGAAAGCTGCATCTCTGTTGTTTTCAGGAAAGCTACCTAAACAACAAGGATCCTACTGTAGCATTTCTGCTAGCCTGCTAGCCCGCTAGCTAACGGCGATTCTGCATCCAAACCCCTCCTCTGGAAACAGGATAAAGCACTCGTTTTCAATGAATGGGAAAAAATATTTCATTAGTGCTTTGTTTTTGTTGCATGCTCGGCGTTATAGTTGTTTAAGAAACCGTTCAGGCAGGGTTAGAAACCTCTGTTCCTCCCCGGCTGAGGCTGGCTAGCTGTGGCCGCTGAGCTCCAGCCACAGAGAGAGAGAGAGGGAGGGATAGAGAGAGAGAGAGAGAGAGAGAGAGACAGACAGAGAGAGAGCGAGAGAGAGAGAGAGAGAGGGGTCATTTAGCTAACAGGCTAGCAGCGTTCGCCATTAAAAAGCAACTGGATCTGTTTTCTGAGGTATGGTTTGACAGCGGTAACACCTCGGTGGTCGTAGGGGTCGACGATGTCACAGAAGAGGATGGTTTGGATGGGGATATACGTTTTAATATTTCATGTATCTTTGGTTGTTTACCTGGATATGCGATTCCCGACTATCCTAGCTCGTTTGCAGCTGAAAATGATGTCTTCCCGTCACATGACCAGGTACATCCTATGAAGCTCTGGAAAAAAAAAATGCATGGAGGATGCTGCAAACACGGTTATTTCTTTCAACTCTGCACGGTTTAAAAAACACACAGCTTTCATTTTAGACTATTTTGAATTATCATGCAAAGCCATTTCCAGGTCAGTCAAAGGTCACTACACAAGTTGTTTGCATGTTTTCTTCATGCTCACACCAATGTCAACACTAGAATCTGGAGAAAAGGACTAAACCAAAGACATCGTATTTATACATAGCTTTTATTGCAAAAACACACAAAGACATGACAGGTGTGTGGCTAACTGTTTAGGAGCCTGTCATCACAAATCGTTTCTCCTTTGTTCATTCATCAGCAAATTACACCAGGTAGAGAAAATGGGGGGGGGCTATATTTTAAAGAGGATATCAATAAATGTTACTTGGCATTCAGATTTTTACACTAAATAATCCTTAAGTTGGTGCTTTTATCTGACAGAAAACAATATTAAATGTCAGTGTGATGTCTCGTGCTTGGACCATCTTCTTTGTATATTTAAATCCTGCGTTAGTCAGCAATTGTTCAGTGGATATTTGAAGCCGACTTGCTCCTCATTTCTTCTTCTCTTCATCCTTTTTACCATCTGGCTTGTTTCCTGTCTGGGAGGCCAGGGAGCCCATGGCGTTGCGGATGGCCTCGTTGTTTGGGTCGACACCGGGCAGGTTCTCCAAGACGCTCTGAAGAAACTCTGGGTCTTGCATCACATCATAATCATCTTCCTCCTGACAGATCACAAGAGGGAGACAATTGATAAGGATTGATTAGTCTTTGTTCTACAAAGCAGTACAAATAGTTTTGATTTTATACTGTAAATAATGTTGAGCTTGTATACACAATAAAAGCTCATTACCTCATCCCTAACCAAACACTGCCAATGCAAAAAGTGAACCCGTCTTTTACTTCCATCCCCTCCTTTTCTACTGAGAATACACTAGTGCCAGCTGAGCTCCGTTTAAAGACTGTTATACAGTTTTAAACATTGTATGTTGACTCACCTTTGCTGAATCTGCTGTATCCATGGGAGCTCCTGTGTCCATTTCTCCATACTCTGTTTACAAAGCAAAGGGAGAAATTAAGGCATTATGTCAGTAATTCCAACAAATACGAGTGTGACTATTAGAAATAACAATAGCTAAAAATGATAAAACAATCAAATGGAACTCACCTCCTCCAGCAAGAGACATCTGCATGGCATAAGCTATCTGCTCCTCCTCTGTCATGCTGCTGAAGTCAGGAAGCACTGCTGCACCGCTCTCAGGCTGGGATACCGACATCTTCAACAAGGCCTCCTCTGATTCTGTGCAGAAATCAAGCCAAACTTTGAGAAGGACTAAAATGTATAATCCCATATAATCCTAATATTTATTTGATAATAAGTGCATTCTCTTAAGTGCAAGCAGCTACTTCATTTACCATCAGCGCTGGGTGTGGGCACGCCTGCTTCAGCTGCAGAAGCAGCAGCAGCTCTGCGAGCTTCCTCTTCCTGCCTCTGTCGCTGCTCCTCCATTGATACACGCAGGGCCTAAAAAACACAAACAGAGACTTTAGAGAGAGAGAGCGAGAATAAAAAAGCAAATAGGGAAAATGAGTGGGCGCAGGTGGCCTAGCAGTTAGGTCCCGCCCCATGTAAGGAGCCACCAAGCAGACTGCCTGGGTTCAAGTCCGACCTTTCCTGAAAGTCATTCCCCACTCTCTCCCAATTTCTTACTTACCCAGTGTCCTATCAAATAAAGGAAAAAGCCTCTAAATAAATCATAAAAATAAAGTACCAATAAAAACCCTGAAATCTCAGTTTTTAAATCCTTGACTATTAACACTTTTTGCTGTTTACCAAAATGTGGGAGCATGACGGGAGGGAAATTCTGTAGAATCCTAATCCTAGGATAAGATGCAAACATAAGATATATTTCTGAAAATGTACTCCATAACATAATCCTTAAAAAACCGTTATACATACTGGCCTGTTTTAAGGAAGCCCATTGCCTATTAATGTTTTCTTTACAATACAAATACTTTACTGCTGTTTTTTTTTTATATTCCACAATCCAGCATCACATAGGCTTTCTGCATAAGGATTCGTGGTTTCTAACCTCAGACTGGTTCCAAGGAAACTATCCAGTTAAATACGTTGTGCAAACAGCAACACATATACGTGTATTAGTGTAAACATTGGCTATTTTTTTAAATCAGCTGATAATTATAAAGTAGCTTTTTTTAATATAAGATGCTTCACTATAAGTATGTGTTATCATAGACAATATTTCTGATGGGAAGCTCGTCTATATAATTCTTACCAGGGCAAGCTCTGGATCAGCACTGGGATCTACACCAAACTCAAAGTCACTAGCACCAAGACCCATCATAGAGCCTCCTTCACCAGCCAGGATGGGAGAGGAGAGCAGTGCATCAGCCAGACTGGGCCCCGGAGGGACTGTGACCAGGTGGGAGCCAGTCCCCTCTTTCCCATTTAGAGTGTTTATAAATGCAGTCAGCTTCTCTGTGTTCACCTCCTGAAAAATTGTGACAAAAGTTGTTCAAAACTCAATCTATGAATGGATACATGGAAATCAAGAGAACACAATAATAATACTCCAAATGATTCTGCCTTAAGACAATTTTTTTGAAAGAAAATCCGAGAACTTCTTACCTCCTCTCCAAAGTTGATAATATCCACATTCACTTTCTCTTTTTTCAAACGCTTTGCCAACTTAACAAGCTGCATGAAAAAAGATGAAGGAAAGGACATGCACACAAATAAAGTGATTTTTAAAAAGTTGTTTTAAACATTAGCATCAATATATATATACATATATACTGTACATTCTATATATTTGTATTATATTAGTCTATATTATATAATATTTCATTATATTACACTATATTGTTCATATTGCACTATATTATATTATATTACATTATATTATATAACTGCACTCTGCATTACTGTGGTACAACACTGCAACTCTTCTCTGCTGTTTACATTACTTGCTGCTATTTATCATCATAAAGTCACTTTAATCATCACTTGTCACTTTATCTTGTCATTCTCTGCAAATACTGTCTCAATTCTCAATTCCCTGCATAGTTAAATTCATCATTCATTTTGTACTGTATATACCACCTGTTTTTATTTTTATTTATCTTATCTATTCTGTTTAATGTGTATTTTGAGCTTTCTTGTCTGTGCTGCTGCAACGCCCGAATTTCCCCTCTGGGGATCAATAAAGTATTATCCTATAAATTGGTTGTAATGTACGCTTATCTATTTTTAGGATTGGCAAAAAAAACTTTAAACTTACATCTTTTTCATTATCTTCCACAGGACTCCCAACAAAAGCGATGATCCTCATCTTGTGGTTCTTTCCTTGTCTGTGTTTTAGGGCCAGCTAACCAGAACAAAACACAACACAAATATATGAATTTAAAGACGGCAGCCTAGGAGAGCCAGGTGTACAAATCAAGTTCTTGTCAGGTAGAGCCCTTCTGTAAAGTTTGGAATTAATAATTACAGCAAGAAACCTCCTGTATGCTTACATGAGCCACTCTGATGCCTGTGCAGAAGCAAATCTTTCCTTTGGGCTGGACAGCATGGAGTTTGGACAGTATGCGCCCAGAATCTGGAGTCAGTGTGGTCAGGACCTCGCAATTACTGCAAGACAAACATCCAGAATCATCCATCATTTCCAACTATGAAAAACAAATCTACTTGTTGGTGTTATTATGTGTGAAGAGGATAACTACAACTAAGAGAGGTGTTGATATTACTTTGCCATTGTGATGAGGCCCACATTGTTTTCAGGGTTGCTTCTTGTTTTGG
Source organism: Labrus mixtus (assembly GCF_963584025.1). NCBI lineage: Eukaryota > Metazoa > Chordata > Actinopteri > Labriformes > Labridae > Labrus > Labrus mixtus. The sequence continues at coordinate 21,664,696 of NC_083627.1, forward strand.
AGTGGCAAACGATGTTGACAGCATCTTGTTGAGCCTGTAGCCTCGTTGGTAGAAAATCTCCATTTCTCATGTATTCACTATTGTCCACACTGAGGGGGAAATATTACACTTATCTATCCAGCTGACATGTCATTCACATATCAAACAAAACACAATAACAATATAGCAAATAGTTCATGTTAGTACGACGTCTCAGTTCACATTCACAACCAACAACACCTGGAACAGTCTGTGTCGTCAACAGATGTTGAGGGTTACAACATTAAAACAACATTAGCATGGTTGCTAACATTAGCAAGCGTTTGGTCGCAAGACGAAACAATCCAATTAACAGTGATGTCAGTTGTTTATTTTATTTCAAGGCATCACGTCACCAATAACAACATTAATGAATACGGACGAATACGCAAAAGCGAAATAATGACTTTATTTAGACCGTAAATGTGAGCTAACAGTGGCTACAATGACTCAGCCTGGTTGACACTACGTTAGCACGCTAACCGTAAAAAGGTAATTTATGATCCCAGATCACATTTATAAATTCTATTCTCAAGTCCACCTAAAGGAATTAATATTTCACCTCTTCGTATGAATGGCTACTCAAGAAATAAAAACTATAAAATGCATTTAATTGAGTACTTACCAAACCATAGTACTTTCAAGCCCCATTTTGAAAACTTCTTGTTGCTCTCTGTAACAATCTAACAAGCTCAGCGGTGATTGGACAACGACTAAACTAAGAGAAATCTGATTGGCCAAGGGAACCGTAAAGGACAAAAAAACGAATGTGGTAGAAAAGAGTAGAATAGTTTTAATACCAAAATAAATCATGACAAATATAATAAAATCTCTAATGACTTCCGAGTCTTTTTTCCCCTTTATGAACTTTTAACTGTTTTTTAAACTTTTTTTTTTTGATTGATTGATTAAATTTATTTCAGACATATCAAATAAAATCAAACATATCAAAAATACAAAACAAAATGAAAAGCACGAAAATACAATAAACAAAAAACAATGTTCAAATTATTTCACAAAAAAAAAAAGCAAATTACATATATTCAACTGATATGCCTGAAAAGGAGTAGGAAGTATAAAACTTATTTAATCCTTTTCCACAGCTCAATAATTAATATTTATTAAATTAAATTAACTTCCTGTGTTCCTTATAATCTCTCTATATATACAATCTATCTATATACAATTTGCTATACTATATTTATGATACTATATTTGATATTTACAATCCAATGATTTTCCATACATATATACAACTTGATATACTATGATTTTTTTTTATAATTTAACATCTGCTTAGTTGTCATGTAATAAAACACAGCATATGACATATCTACAGATGCAGACTGTAGGTACTACAAGCAGGTCTGCATTTTTATGACAGACCTAGAATAAAATGTCTAATGACTTCTACTTCCAAGTCTTTTTTCCGCTTTATGAACTTTCAACAGTTTTTTCTACATCTGCTTATTTGTCATGTAATAAAACACAGCATATGACAGTCCTTTGACAAGAAAAGCTGACAATGAATTTGACAATTCAAAAATTTAAAATTGACAGTTTTTGGTTTTTATTCTTTTTTTCTAACTTGTACTTATGTTTATTTGTATAGTGCCAATACATAACAAGTGTTATCTAAGAAAAAAACACAGGTCTAGTCTAGCTATAGCATTATAACTAGGAGCTGGTCCAAATTTGAGCCAGCCATAAACTTTATCAAAAAAGATTTTAACCCTACTCTTAAAAGTCAAGAGGGTTCTGCTTCCCGGTCCCTAACTAGTAGAGGATTACAAAGGAGAGGGGCCTGATAACAGCTCTACCTCCCATACTACTTTTAGAGACTGTAGGTACCATGAACAGGCCTGCATTCTAGGAGCGTAATTTTCTTTAAGGGTAATACGGCACTATGAGCTTTTTAAGATATGATGGAGCCTGTACTTTATCCAGTGCAGTCTCTTATTAATGCAAAAATTATAAAAGAATACAACATTTTCATAACCCAGTCATGTTTATTGGTTTGCAACAATGCAAGGGAGAAAAACACCAATAAATACAAAGGGATACCTTATTATCAACAGTACAATTATCCAACAGTTGATAACTTAAGATTTGTCCGACACTGTGCTTTGCATTTACATTGCATAACTCTATGAGATACTCAACAATCGGAATAATGCAATATAAACAAAATCAATTAGTCTTTTGTATCTAAGACTGTAGGCACAAGTGTAAAGAAAACAACATTTTCCAAACAGAGCAACAAAGAGAACACAGGTAAAATACATCTTCAGTGAAAAGGCATTGTTATGATTCTTGTATACAGAGGTGCACATATTAACTGTATATCATTTAAAGGCAAGAGAAGGTAGATTAAAGTACACAAGGTGATACAAAAAATCATTGCAAAGAACAAAATACTTTTACAACCCATAGACGCAGGTTTGTTGTGCCAAAGAAAGGCACATTTCAAATCATCAACATTTATAAACATTTTGGAAACCAGAGTTTTACTTACAGTTATAAATACTATAATACATACAACTATTTACATGTTTGGTTCATAGGCTGTGTGTGTGTGTGTGTGTGTGTGTGTGTAAATAGGAGGACTTTCACTTTCAATATTGGAACAGTTTGATTTAACAGCCAACATAATAAAATTATTTCCACCTACCAATGAAAATATTAATCAAAATGCTAAAATGATGGGGCAGCACTGGCCTAGAGGTAAGGTCGCCCCCCCATGTACAAAAGAAATGGTCCTCCAAGCATGCGGCCATGGGTTCAAGTCCAGTCCAACTCGTGGCTCCTTTCCGGCATATCGTTCCCCAATCTCTCCCCCTAATTTTCTACTCTATCCACTTGTCCTCTCAAAATAAAGGCATAAAAGCTCAAAAATAAATCTTTAAAAAAATTCTTAAATGAGCCTCGTTAATTTCATCTTTATAAGAATAAGTCAATTCATCTTACTTATTGCACTTTCGTCAAAAATGGAGTACACAAATAATTGTGTTGCATAGCTGAAACATTTTCAGATCATTTGTTTTGCACTGTTAAACAAAATATCACTTCTAGCTTATCTTTTTTGCATTCTCCAAAGTTGAACAATTTGATAAATCTTGACCCAATCAAAATATCCAAGTTTGAACAGTGCACACTCATTTTGAGTGTCAAAAACAACTGCATTTGAACAACTCCTACTACTATATCTACCAGTTTGATTCTAAAAAAAAAACATTTGGTCTTTTATGCTTTTATCAGGCAGCCATCACTTCTTTTAGCTAGTGACTCAAAAAATGTATATATTATGAGAAAATAACAAATAATATGAATAATCACTGACATGTAAAAAGTAGAAACAAGAATCTTAACGATGAACAACCAATACATGATGAATCTGATTCATCATTAGTAGGCTCTAATATGTGATTGACATAATGAAAGTTAAGGTAATAGAAAACTAAAGTTTGAGCAGTCCATATTATGAGCAGCAAACTACTGCGAAAAGTTAAAGAGTAAAAAAAAAAAAAATTAAGAAAATGCAGTACCTGCCAGTTTTGTTATGTCCAAATATTAAGCAGCAAAGTCAAATATCCCTCTAATCTAAATTGTTAATTTTTCTTTTTCAAAAAAAAATTTGCTTCTTTACACAAGAAGAAACAAATGCTTGGGGTTACAACCCTAATTTCTGTAAAAGCAGCCTGGTCTTTCTATGCCTTTCCACTAGAGATGGGACCGATCAGATCTAATATCGGTATTGGGTCCGATATAGACGTTATTTACAGATCGGATGTCAGACTTAAGTCGCCAATCCATGTCACTGATTAAGAAGTTGGACACTTAAAACATTCTCAACTTGCACAGTCTCACTTTGAAGCCGTTCAGACTGAACTGTAGGAAGTGTCCACAAATCGTCTCCATGACGACCGAACAGCTCCTTCTATGTGATCAAAAGTACAGTTCTTACACTGAAGCTAGCACAATGCAATGCTGGTTTTACTACAGCTTTGTGTAGCCTTACTCATAATACCAACAACAACCCTTACAATAACACTTTTAGTTATGATAATAAAAATATCTGAATCTGTATCAGTTCATATGTATCGGATCGGAACAGAAAAAAATTGGATCGGTGCATCTCTTTCCACAACATTTATGAGATGTTTGAAATTACAAAGATGTAATACTACTAAGGCTTTGTTAACACACACACACACAAAAACCTCACAGTTATAACATTCACAGTGCCAACACTCACCGGCTGTAAAAATAACCAATGGGTTGATAAAGGTGAGGCTGATACTTTGAATCTCTCTATCCTCAGGTCCAAACTGAACAAGGCTGCAGTGTTTAGTGTACGCACATACAAATTCTAGGAAAAAGCACATTTTATTTACAACAGGAAGTACCTAACAATTATCTACACTGTGCTCTTTTGGAGACAGGTTTACAGTCTTTGTGGGACATCTGCTTAATAATACAAATATTAACCATAAGCTAACTCCAACTACTAACATCTTAATGAAAAACAGTGATTGTACCAAGTTTGTAATATTGTCATTTTGAGCTCTTTGCTACATGACACTTTTATGTAATGTTGTGTAATTGTTAATAGAGACCCTGTAAGCACACATGACTCCGCACACTATGTCGGTGAGGGTTTGCTCTGCTCTGTTGGTTAACATAGCTCAGCAGGATTTCTGACACCAAGAACAACAAGGTGCACTTAAGACTTTACACTCCAACACACTCGTCCTGCTTCATGAGACAGACCTCTGGGTCCCTGTCTTTTCACTGCCCTGTCCACAAACATCTTAGTATTAGATCAATAATAGACTGATGCTAAATTCTACAGTGTGTACGTTTTGAAATACACTACCTCCTTCTTAAATAACCCTTTGACCTAAACATGGAAGATGACAGCCTGCCAGTCTTTCAGGCCCAACAACAGGTTACAACACCTGGTTAAAGAGAATCAACGCTTTTTCCAGCATAATTTGCATTCAGAGTAAGTTTGAAATTTGTCCATTTACCCTTTATGAATACGGTAATATCTTTTAAAATATATCCTTTTATTTTAACCTGTATATCCAATACAAGTCAAATGGTTTTGTGTTAAAGCATGTGAGTGCAAGATTTGGCAGATACTCTAAACATTTGGGTTTTTGGGTGGTGAAAGAGACATTAACAGAGTCGAGCAGAACATGTTAAGACGTGCTACAGCAATTTCGTACTCATAAAACAGAAATTTATACCAAAAAAAATTCAGACAATATATTTTGAACAACTAGGCTTCTGTAAAGAACTTTTGTTCAGGAATACGTCCTCACATTGTGCACATCAGTGCCAAGAACAATCTTTGGTTGTGCATCCTAGTGTTCCTCTGAGATGAGTAATAGTGTTCGATAACCACGCAGCATTAATGTACCCACAATTACTAGTGTCAGAACATAACCACACACAAACAAGTTCATATTTGGAATCAAAGTGCAAAAACAATGACAAGAACAAAAAAGAAAACAACATCCCACTTGGTCATTCTGCTACACAGATTTTCATTCGTGGTACCTCTACAAATGGGTGGGGGATGGGAGTGGGTGGCTGTAACATTAGATCCATGCTCATAACGCCCTCAAAGTTTTATTCCATTAGTTTGGTTCCATAATTCTTTACCACATCTATACCTGTAAAGCAAAAGAAATAAAACTGGTTACCCAACAAAAGTAAAAAAAAGTGTAAACCGGAGAGATAATTTTTTGTCTACTTACTGAGCATTTGCCTGCGTTAGGAACAATGTCACTGAGAGAGATCACATCCACAGAACCAATGCTGTCTTCAAGGGGCCCAACCTGAGAGCTGCAGATAAAACCAGGGGCAGAGTAAGACATCTGAACCCTCATACAACATTAAACACTGGCTTTGTGTTGTTTTCCTGTAAGAGGAACTCAGATTTACTTCAGATTAGTTTGACCTATTTGTGGTATTTTGCTGCTTTAAAACATGCTGACTTTCTTGAAGTTCTGGTTAAGTGATATTTCTGCCTTAGTTCCCACAGTTAGTTCAGACTCTCATGTTGTAAATGGGTTGTTTTGGATCCAGCTAATAGAAGGCAAACAGGCTGAGAACCAAACCAAAAATCTCTTAGAAACGTGAAAAACTATATTTTTACATTTATTTTGGCAGAAACTATCAGTTGTTAAGAACTCATTTGTAGATCCTTATCTAAATACAATCATTATTTAATTTCTAAGATGTATTTAAAAAGATGCAAATTTCCCCTTATCATTTTCCAGAGCTAAATATGATAATAAGGGTGGGAATCCCCAGAAGCCCCACGATACGATATCATCACGATACGATATCATCACGATACGATATCATCACAATACTATATCATCACGATACGATATCATCACGATACGATAACATCATGATGTGATATCATCACGATACGATAACATCATGATGTGATATCATCACGATACGATATCATCACGATGTGATATCATCACGATACGATATAATAGCGATACGATATGATATATTTCTACACAATGGGAGTCAAGCCCACAGACTGACTGTGATCAAAGTGAAACCCTGTAAAAGGCAGCATGTATCTCACAATCTGTTAGTATTTCAGTCTAATCAAACTGAACACAAACATGTATGGACGACTGTACAATTGCAGGAATTTTTAACAATGCAACTTGTTGAAATTGAATATCGCAATGATATGCTAATAATATAATAAAAATATTGATACTTGGAGGCCATGAATCGATATATCGCCTCGCAAAATATTGCGATACTATTCTCTATCGATTTTTTCGCCAACCTGTATTGCCTGTCTAGCAGCACATTATGTTAAGTGTTCGGGTTTATTGATTTGTTGTAGATCTCACATTAGAAACGATAGAATCCCTTGTGGTGTGATAATTCTGGCATAATGTAAGAAAAATACCCTTGAAGAAATATCTCTAATATAAAAAAAAACTGATCTACGTGTATTTTTCTCTCTTACCTCTTGGGGGTGCTGTGCTCCTGGGCTTTGCTCAACATGTTGTTTAAATCCACTCCCGCCGACCGGCTGCTGTTCTGAGAGCGAGGCGAAGGCTGACTAGAGGGAGCAAATTCAGAGTTTTCCAAAGAGGAGGAGAAGGAGTTTGTGGTTTCAGAAGCGTTGCCAACACCTTCGCTTGGCAGTGAGGTGTTAGGGAGGAGGTCAGGACGACCTGGCTGCATGCCTGTGGAGGAAGGGAGGGAGGAAAAACGTTTAATACTGTGTTGGGAAAGAAACACTGCACGCTGGTACATGCATGAGGTCTGAATCTCTGCCAGCTTCAGTAAACAAAAGTTGTTTTCAGCACTCCAGCTGAAAGCTGAAATCCTTTTTCCAGGGCTTACCGTTGTCTACTTCAGCATCTTCTTTGGTGTCTGAGCTGAGTTGATGTTGGAGGAAAGCATGCTGGCTGTTGGTGCTTGTTTGTGTCGACAGAGAAGGCCCAGAGCCGGCTGACTTCCTCAGAGGACCCTGTGTCAGCGCACGACGCTTCTTAGATGGGGAGGACTTTACTACATACAAGAGAAAGAGTGTTATTTTTTTATTTGTTTATTTTGACAGGGACAGTGTACCGCCAATTAGCTGTACCAGAGTTAGGTATAAGCTAATTTACATCTGTAGTCCCTGGGCAGGAGACAAAGACAATGTCTCTGTGAAGAAACAAAACATACACTAACAACATCATCACAACAGTAAGACAGTACACAACCACTGAACAATGGCATTACACTAGTCCACAGTGAAATTCACACATTATATTAAAATGATAATAGGCTAAGAGCACTTGGAAACATTTAAGTTGCTGTACTCATATTTAAATTTCAGAACGTTAAAGACAATGATACTTTTTCATTGAGGAAAACATGCCATCAGTTCCCAAAACTGTTGAAGTGTCATGACAGGGAGTGAAAGTAGCTAATGGTTTTGGCCATGGCCTTTATCCAAGTGCCTCAGGCAGGCAGGCCTAGCCAGGAAAATACCAAGAGTGTTAGAAACGCCCTGATACACTGAGAGAACTTCACTTCACTGTGATCTGCGCTGCTTTGCCGGATGTTTAAAGCTTATTCACACATACAAAAACTATTTTTTAAAAACTCACATGAGAGCTTCCTGAAGACTGTGTTGCACATGAACTTCTGGAAGCGATCTGCATAGAAACTTGGTCTGTGTACTGACACAGTGTCCTAAACAAAGGGAAGAGGCACACAGGTTACAATTACAATCTCTTTTTTATAGTTTAAAACACAATGTACCGAGGACACAAAGAGTACCTTACCCCATCATGAACCAGAGCTTTCCACGAGTGTTCAAGCTTCTTTACCAATCTGTAGAAACACACATTAAAAAGTGGACTGTTTAAGGGAGTTACAGAACCAACATGACATGTTCACAGCAGGAACATTTCACTTTAATGATCGTCTTTAAAGTTCATCATGATGGCGCTTAGCTTTTGGATCATGCTAAGCACTTAATTCTATCAGCGTCATGCAGGTGTATGACGCAGCCTTTAAAACTACACCAGCTGCCACCATAGCCTCCTTAGAGTCTGCTTTCTATTAGGCACGGCTTATTTAAAAAAAACACATATTGGTGCATGTTAACTGGACAGATTCAGCTCTTTAGTCAAATCTTGGAAGATATCACTCCCAGGATTCTTGGAACAATCCTTAAAAAGTACAACTTTTTCTATAAATACTACATCCCAAGCATTTTCTATGAATGAGAGTTTCATTGACGAGTTCTAGACACTGACTGTGTAGACATTTAAGAGTCACTGACTGAATGAGCAGCAAATGCACACAAACTTATCCGTTTACCTGTAGGACTGCAGAATGTCAATAATACCAATATACACCAGCAGCCTCTCGCCTTTTGCATTTCGTGCTGGGATTCCTCCAGTTCTGTGCAACAAAACGTGAAGAAATTCATTTATTGCTCCATTCTTCAAAGCAGAAACTTTATGAGAGACATAAACATTGTCACTCACTGGTCCTCTGAACCCGTTGATCCCATTCCTCCTGCCTCAGCCTGGATGGCCTCGATGGCGGTGCTGTAGAGGGACTTCTGGCCTTGGGGTCTCCTTTGGTCTGCGGCTGCGGCCCCCGCCTCTTCACTGGCCTGCTCTCGACAAGCCTGTTCTAAATTGTGGATTCCAACCAAAAGGCTGTAATCCATGATCTTAAAACTTTGCAACAGCTGAATGGAAATCAAAGAAAACAAGAGAAGTGAGACCAGAGATAACAAAGGAAGAAGATCAAATGCTGACATGTTTTGCACTGTTTTTTTTTTACCAGGCAGTCTCTCTGGATGGTCTTGCAAACCGCACTGTACTTGTCCACTTCCATTATCAGCCCTTCTTGCATGTACTGCATGAAATCCAGGTCTTTGTACGTGGGCACGGCCTTCTCTCGCTCTTTAGCCGAGGCCCGTCGCTTGTAGGTGGAGCCCTTTAGATCGTACTTGAGGTGCATCCGTACAGTGCTCGGGAGCAGATTGTTCATGACTACGATGCGAATGTTCTTTCCCGCAGCTTGGACACAGTAGAGTCCGTAAAACTTCGGCAATAAGGTCCGCTTGTTCTGGTTCAGGTTCTGAAGGAGCAGAGGAGAGGGCGGAAGGAAAGTTAAATATTGAACGGAAATGTAGCGGCCAAAAAGTGACTGATGTAACTGAAAAATTAAAATAAAATGATGAAGAAAGAGTATGAATATTAGCCCTCACTAATGATGCCTTGAATGACACAGAGTACACCTTATAGCGGTATTTAATTGCAAAGACATCAAATTAGTTTTGTAAAGTGTAATTATGCAGAGGTAAGATCCCCAAACAATCACATTTTTTAAATGTGTGTCTGACCTCAATTATTTAAATTTAAATCGCACCATGTTTGCACTGACTGTTATTTAATGTCTGTTTTTTTATATTTTTATTCTTTTTAAACAGTGCTAAAAAATTAGATTCATCTAGGGGTATTCTTTAAATCTTTTTTTCTGGTTATTATATATGTATGGGAGGGAGGGGGGGGTCGGTTTTGTGGTTAATTTGTAACAAATGTTTCATGTCATGTACGTCTTTGTAACCTGCTACTGGATGCTTTGAATTTCCCTTGGGATCAATAAAGTATCTATCTATCTGATCTTAGAAAAGAGAGACTTTTCTTACATGGGTAATGAAAGTGGTAAGTGCAATTGATTGTTAACATGATGCATTCTCTTACACCTAAAGCCCTCACATCAAATCGTACCATAAAGTATCCCGGAAGTAGTTTCTGCAGAAATTCAGCCTCTTTGTGCTGCACCGTCTTAATGATGTACTCATCGTCAATGGAGAGGTAGAAGAGAGATCCACTGGCTCCAGAGTTGGACAGCTCAATCAAGGGCTCGTTACACAGAGAGTACTGAAACCAGAACAGAGCACAGAGGTCAAGACATGTGATAAGAAAACAAAATAATCAACTCACACAAGAGAGTTTCAAAGCAGTCAGCTTCTCCTGCTCCACCTCAAGTGAGTCAGCACTTTCATTCTTTGCAGTTCCCCCAAGTTTCTCTTTCACAGTTCACACCACTTCCATGTTCTGCAGAATTAAAGATGCTGAGCGAGCGAGAATACCATGTAATCGTCAGGCCGGATGCCGAACATCTCCCTGAAGTAGCGAAAGGCGATTGGGGCGTACGTCTTGAACCGGAAGTCTCCATAGTGGTGGGCGGGCGTCAAGTTACTGCCCTCGCTGACGATAAAAGACGGACATGGCAAGAGGATTACTTACAGCACTACAACAAGGAGGTTAACATCATGCAGACAACAACATCCTGATTCAGAAAATCATGCACTCATTTTCATCATCTTAACAACACAATCCTTACTTCATTATTCAAAAGACTCACCTGGGGAAGAAGAAGCTTTCCACTACTTCAAAGTCCTGCAGCAGCACGTCTCGTTCAGGTTTCTGGCTCAGGCTGCCAACAGTGTGCGTGATGCCTAGCTGGATGGCTCCTTTCAGGGCCGACGAGGTCGTCTGGAAGAGAGAGTATCAAATGCAGTCTGTGTTTGGTAGATCACTTATTTATTGTCACGTGCTGGACTGCCTGTTAATGTCTGCAGATCATCACAATCTCACATTTAATTTGTTCTCATAGTCCACTGCACAGCTCCTACATTGCACCTTTTGTTCATTTTGTGTTTTTAATATTTTATATTTTTAAATTCAATTTTATATATTGTAATATCTTCTTATACTGTATTATTTAAGTTGTTGCTAGTTCTGCTTTATTTCCTTGTTAATTGTTTAGCACCAATACAGATCAAATTCCTTGTATGTGTAAATGTACTTACACCCTGATACTGATACTGATTCTGATTTACAATGTGAAAAAACAGGTTTTACAAGTGTAAGTTTGCTGCCTTATGTAGATGAGCTTTAAACGTGATTTCTGACACACTGGTACATCAGATCCATTTATATTCATTAACAAAGAATGGAAGACCCTCAGCATCCCCTGCATGCAGAGTTTAGACAGGGACCTCCGCCCGGCGGTTCACTTGTGTAAGGAGGTCGAAATCAAATAGATACCTGAGGTTGTTTGTTCCATCAGCTGTTGGGTTTTTAAATAAGCTGTAGGTATTGTTGCCTGGACACTTTTACTATGGACTGTTGGTCCTTTGTCCCTTAACTCACTCACACCCATCATGGTGATATCCATGGTAGTTATGTTTTATATGTATGTATTTATGTCATTGTGCTGTTTTTTATGGATGTATTGACTGTATGGACCTCTATTGCAAACCAAATTGCCCCTCTGGGACAATAAAGATTTTCCAAATCCAAATCCAAAAATGTTAGGCAATCCCTATAAAAAAGACTTTTAAGAAGAGGATCAAAAATCTTTTATATGTGGTTGAATATTTTATAGTATTATTTGCATTTTGAAGTGTGTAAATCTACATGCAATCTACAATGAGAGCTTTTCTCCTACCTTCTTGTAAGTAGTCTCACCAGTTGGATCAATTCCCCGATGGCCGATGGTTTTCTTCATGTTGGGAGACATTGTTGTGCTCGGTCCCTGTCGGTGTAAACGAGGTGAGACGGAGAATTACACACAGTGCAGGAAAAGGAACGGAATTGCAAGTGTGCAGCAACATGTATTTGCTAATGTCTTAAAAGAGGAAGGAGTAGAGTTTGTGTCAGCTAAATACTGGTGAATTCTTCACCGTGTGAGAAAAATGTAATGATGTGCATCTTAAATTACTGGCATTTCCTTAGAAATAAAATCACTTCTTTCTTACCTCGGGGGAAGCATTTTTCCTCACCCCACTCGAATCTGGAGTGAGAGAATAAGAAAACAAAGAGGTTTGTGTTGGAAGACAACAAGAGGAACAGATGTGAGTTAATTCAAGAAATTAAATTTGAACACTGGGTGCATGAATTTTCAGACAGCACAGCCTGAAGCAGCCTCTACCACTCCCTAAAACAAAGAGTGCAGCTCAGCTTTAAAACAAACATGCAGACGCACCTCGATCATTACCTCTGAGAGAAGAGAGTCGCCTCCACAACTGACTCTGCAGGTCTTTGTGGGCAGTGGGAGGAATTAGATAAGTATGCTATTACTATTAAAGAGAGTTCAGACAGGGCCAATGAATGCCTCCATATATGTAAAAGAAAACTGGATTTCATGAAGCCTTAAGTCTACAATGGACCTCATAGATTCTTAAACAGACAATCTTCATCAAGAAACAGCAGATTAATGTTTGATGACCATCCAGGAATCTGTTTACGTTCATGTTAAATTAACAAGAGCTGAATGGAAATCAATAAAACACAAGTACCACCAGACCAGAGATTCAAAATGAATTTGATATCAGAAAACAGAAGAACATTTGGTGACCTTTACCTAAATCACATTTCAAAGTATCAGTTATACAACAGTGAAAAGCTTGGTTAAGTCTGAGGTAGTAACTCTGATGATGTCATTGTGATGTCACCCAGTCTTCAAAACAAAGACAAAGGAGAATACGACGCTGACAAATATGGGTTTGCGATTTGGGAAATGTAGGATTCAGAATTTCCAAAACTTGACCTAAATTCAGGACTAAAAAGCCGGGATATCTGCTCACAAGTTGCACCAAAATTTGGACCTTTTTGCTAACAATATAAACTTGCAGTATTTAGCTTTTAAAACGTTGAAGTTACACGGCCACATTTCTATAAGCTGATGTGCCTGACCTCTCTGCTACTCATTATCAATACTATTGAGGGGAGAATCAATGTTGAAACATCTCATAGTATAACTCCACAAAGGTCAACAGCACCACTTAAAAATAAGACTATCAAGGTAAGTCAACACTTCTCTCAAACTTTTAATAAAAACTGTGAAACCTTGATTCTACACTTCTAACAATGTGTCATCTCTCCCTCTCTTACATTTTAACTGTTGGATAAACTGCAAGAAAAATGTGTTCTGTGAAAAGGATTCAAGATAACCCTCTCTCTGTTTTTACAAAAATATATGTACTGTACTTCTCTGTGACAGGATCAGCGCTGTTCTGAAAAGTATTGAATAAGTATTCATGAACATCTGAAAACCACCAATCTCCATAATAAAAATTAAAATATGCTGTCAAAAAGATTTTCCATACTTGGCCTGGAAACCCTTTAGGACTGAATACAAGCACGGGTCACTCCCAGTTGGAAATAATAATGTAAACATGGGAGGCACACTGATGAACTATGAAACAGAAATGAGGTGTTTCCTTCCTTTTTCGTTTTCCATTGTGCCTATCTTTTCCATTCAGTTATGTTGTGCTTCATGTCATTGTTACTGTTTTATATTGTGTGAAAATCCAACAAACTGACAGGAAAAGAATACAAAGAGAAACCTTTGGAGGGAATGAACTGATGTGCAAGAACATTCAGTGTTTACTGAAGACCATTAGAGGATGACATTTATAAGGGTCACACGTGTTGAATTATTATCAAACCGTAAAGATAGATGTTTGTATTTACCATTTAAGTAAAGAAAACAACTGACAGTGTCTCGTTAGCTGCTGACATGCCAAGACATGTGTGACCTAAGGACCAAAATGTCAGGATCGCTGTCAACTCTGTGGCTAACAACGTTGTTAAAACACATCTGGTGTATTACTCCCAGGGAAATCCGGTGTGAAAATATAATAATAATACAATGACTACTTACATCCAGAGGTGCCCTGCAGCCCTGGAGGTTCCTCTGCAGCTGTGGCCATTCAGAACTGAACCCGAACTCAGACTTTCTTGTAGTGTAAACAAATGTTAGATCCTGGATTCAGTGCTGGAGCTCAAATGCCGTCATGGAGGGTCTGTGAACACAAACGGTATCTAAAAATCAGTATCTTCAAAGGTTTCAGCAAAGCAGCACAGATGACTTCATGCTACAAATATTGACAGCAGCCACGTCGACTGGCTCTGCTGAAACACACAGAGAGAGAAAGAGACTGACGGTGGACTTCAACAGAAACTAGCTTTTTATTATCTGTTGTATTAAGTAAGCAGAGTAAAATAAAGTTAATAGAAGTTCATGTTGGAAGAGGCTAACATGATACGTTACCGACATGCTTGAATTGCGACAGTTAAGGAAACAGAATGCTAACTAGCTGCTAACTCTGGTTAAACTTTTCTAACTTGTCTCGGTGCTATGCCCGATAACAAACAAACAAACAATAACACAAACAAACTGTGAACTCACTTCAAAGCGTTTCGGATTAGCTTCAATCGTTTGGAAAAAAAAGAAAACAGACTTTGTTTCCTCTTCTTAAGGCACTTGTTTTCCCTAAAACTTATGAACAAGGAAGCAGTGCGGAAGCAGCAGTTTTGTGTTCAGACCATAGAACTCTATGGCAAGAACAGAGCATCCGGAGAAATGTTTTTCAGAATAAAACAAAAATGTTCTTCAAACCATCAGTGCCTTAAAATATACACTGATAAGAACATATACAACAGATAAGTGCATAAGTCCAGACTGAAAACAAAAATGCGTCCTTATGATTGATATAGAAGATAACATTGATAATGTATTATAATAATTGATAATGTATAATAATAATAATAATAATAATAATAATAATAATAATTTATAATTTATAATAATAATTGATAATGTATAATAATAATAATAATTTATAATTTATAATAATAATTGATAATGTATAATAATAATTGATAATGTATAATAATAATAATAATAATTTATAATTTATAATAATAATTGATAATGTATAATAATAAGAATTTAGAATAATAATTGATAATGTATAATAATAATAATAATTGATAATGTATAATAATAATTCATAATGTATAATAATAATTAATTAGACTATAATTAATCATTTATGAAAGCTTTTCATTTATTTTATTTTTTTCCTTTTATTGTTTTGATTTGGTTAACTGACAACAGTTTTCTGTTTTGTGAAATCAGGTTACTTTGTTTGTTTGTTTTTTTGCAGCTATTCTTGTTTTGATATACTGTATAAATGAAATGTCAAAGGGTAGGCATAATAAGCCTCGGCTTCATCCTACACCTTTTCGGCCATTGTTTTTAATTTCTTTATTATTATTATTGTTCGTGTATGTTCTATGCTTTGTGGTCATGGACCGAAATAAATATTTACTACTACATCGAATAGCTGTATCTAAATAGATTCCAGGATTTCCCCCTGAATTGTCCATTGAAAAGCCACAGCAGTGATAATGGTCCAATCTTACACAGTGCAAAATATGTCAACAGATTGTTATCTAAACTGAAAAGTAATAGTAACCCACAACTTTAGATTGAAGACCTTAAAATAAACGGAAAAAAAATTAAAAAAAATGTTGCTTTTTAATACTAAAGTACAGCCTTAAATGGTAAGGTAAATATTCAAGTCAGTCGAAATACTGAAATAATAACAATTAAAGTATACACTGTTATGAGTCCATTTGATAAAAGCGTGTCTCCCTTCTTTGATTCGCTGTATCGTATAATATGATAGCCTTTTAATATTGTGTTATCGCTTATAATAAAGAAACATGTTAACAAACTTATCAGGCTGGTCAAAGTGTTACAGGGCCAGAACATTTGTCCATCAGTACAAATGCCACCTTTCAAGATATGTATATTATATTTCTAATTGAGATTGTTGTACTTTTATTTTGAAGCCCTGCAGGCAGGAACTGTTTGTCATTTTTTGGTTGCTGTGGATCTGGATCACGTGACCATCCCAGTTCACTCACAGGTGCGTACCCACTATTTAAAGTCTATAAACGTACCAGTCTGAACGATATAAGACATTTACCAGTTATTGATCAAATATTTGAATTAATAAACACTACACGTTCCCTCTTAAAGTTTTCTCAATCATCGCTAATGTGTGAATGTCCCACCTCCAACCATGGTACCCAACAGTGACCCCTGGTGGACACTTGTGTTATTAGCTGTCTGAATGTTTTTAATCACATCACTTCAAGACTAAAACCATAAACTCACACTTTTTTTTTTTTTACTATTTGAAACAAAATTTGTTATCAACTTGGAAAATGGCCTATCATTGTACAGAAAAAAAACATGGAAACTTTCATGTCTTTATTCCATCTTTATTTTTCTAACTAAGAATTCTACATCAGAAACCATGAAAGCCACTCAGGCCAAAATGTTTTTGGGTTATAACAGGTAACACATGCAACTTAATAAGGTTTTTTCCCATAGCCTAGAACGGGTCAAAATAATCAACTTCAGCTCTTGTGCTCTTAATGCTTTATTAACACAACAAGCATGTCCTGTCCTCCTCTTAACATCTGTAATCTGCAGGACATTCAGTTATCAGCTAGAGTATTAAAAAAAAAAAAAAAAAATCAGCATTTATTGTTCTTTCTTTGTGTCTACATCTGAGTATATTAAACTAATCTCATTCCAAAATGGTCTCCAAAAATCTTTGTTGTACCACCATATACTTTTACTCTTATGATGTCTCTATCAAACTGCACCCTCTTTGAACCTTTAGCAAGCACTTGCATTGAAAGTGAATTCTGGCTGTGGGGGGACTGCAGGTGCAGTGTACCCTGGTGTTGGGTTGTAGTCTGGGTTTGGGAGCTCGCTGTTGAAGCAGATCCAGCGTGCGTCTCCTCTGTCCTCACAGCACTCATACGCAAGAGTCTTCGTCGAGTATTCCTCCACACAGAACTGAGACAGGGTCTGTTTCCACTGTAAGAGAAGAGAAAGGCTGCTTATATTCAAACATTTCACTTCTTTTTAACGTGAGATAAAGTGTCAGAGAAAAGGATACAGCATCTTTATTTATTTATTTACTTATTTATTTATTATCTTTATCTTTATTTATGAGTTATTTTCAGGGTCAGTTACTTTATGTGTAGCGGTAAGTTAAATTGCTGCAGGGAGAGTCACTTTTATTTTCACTATTTTTATATTCCAACAAGAAAAAGGCCACAAATAAACTTTTTTTTTTCTAACTATAATATATATTACAACATTTTTGTAGTATTTCATCTTGTTTTTATTTATTTTTTGTTAATCTTATATTTCCCCAACAAAATGACAGGTTCAATACATATTTAAAAGAAAAGATGAAAAAGGAAAAGTAAGTTCATGAGAACAAAAACACATTTAAACAATTATTTTTGTGTAGAGGAGCAAACTGAAAAACAAAAACAAAAAAAGCAGAGGAGAACCAAAACAACATGAAATATATCGGCCTGCCAGCTCTTTTTGTGTTTGTGCTTTATGTAGCACTTTAAAATATAAAACAAAGTGTGTTTTTTTATGAATGGTCCCAGCAGTTGTTGAACTATTGAGTGAGATTGTCGTAAGAAATAACAGTATTCTTGTACATAATGGGAAAATTTAATAGTAGCCTATATATATGTTTATACTTGATCCAAAAACTGCTGCATCAATCCGGCACAGTACAGTTTTCTCATCTTTAATGCTAACTGTGATATTTATAAATAATAATAATAATAATAAAATGATCCTTTTGTCTGAATCTGTGTTTTCTTTTTCTCCTCAAACACTCAGAATCTCATGCAGAGACTCACCGCCTGTGTGGTGCAGCAGAGGATCTGGCTCTCCTCTCCGCTGCAGCATGAACTGTACCAGGACTCCAGACGGTTGATGGCGTTTCCAAGGCGACGGTAACGGCTGCCACCGGAGCGTGAGAAGAAGCTGGCCGGGTACCTGGGACGACCCTGACCCTGATGGCAGATGGCAGCGAGGTTCTGAGGGGTAGGACGAGCAGGCGGGAAGGGGATGTCAGGCTCATTGAGAGAGTTTCCTTTGGACTCTATGGAGATAGAAAAATCAAGCAGCAACATAGTTAACAACAATGCAATATTATTTATCGAAAATGAAGTGTAAGTGTTATCAGAATCTGTAAGAAATTACCTCCCACATCTGATCCATAAAGAGTCAGCAGTGCAATTATCCAAAATCCTGTGAGGCGTCCCATTGAAATCATCGCTGCATTCTCTCCAACAAACTGGTGTTTTCTCAGTGAGAGCGACCGGCTTTTATTATGTACGAGGGGATGGAGACTGTGGGCGTGACATGCCTGGAAGTTGGGGAGGAAAGGATGAGGGCACATGAAGATGGAAAAGGGGGGAGTGGGTGGATAGCACATCGTGGGAGAAGTGATGATACAGGTTCTGACAGGCCTTTTTATGAGTTGTCATCAGAAGAAAAACACAGGTGTGATCAGACACATTGATGATGGAGCCATTGTTTTAAAATGTCCCTGTAAGCCATGACAGTGATGTTGGATGAACAATAGCAAGACTACATAGAAATACTAAATACTTTTCTTATTTTTTAATAATTGCAGATGTGTTGTGTTGAAATGTAAATGAGTACATTTGTGAATTTTCTCCACTACTAAAAATAAGATTGTTCAGGTGCTTGTTACTTTCTTGTATTTCCCTTTTTTTTTAATGCTAAACCACATTGTGGTGGAATTTCTGTAGTTATTTAGATTATAATGTACAGATGTCATTAGGATTATTCACTGTTCTCTAATGTCAGTCAGACCTGACAGAGTTCAGTTGTTATTAAAACACCAAGTACAGCTTAGAGAGTGTCAACTGTTCTTCCTGATATCTGTAAGGATGTTTGGTAGACTTATTGTCTGCTCCAGTGTTATAGACGTCACAGATTAGTCTAGGTGGGTCAATGTCACCCTGATAATAATAATGTCTTTTTGGATACATGCGATGCCTTTCGAGAAGTTCTGCAGATGTGATTGAGCAAGACACGAGTACAGAAGTGTGATGTTGAATCATGTCTCCTCATGAGTATTCTATGTTTCAACTTTCATCAACGTAAGCCATCTGAGTCAACTGAGTCTTATTGTGTGAAGTCAAGTCTTCATAATTTCCTCGACAATCAGAAGAAAAACACAGGTGTGATCAGCCTCCATACATGGGGCGCGCGCACTAACCACCACTTATTGACAGATTCTGATGAATGGTTCTTTTTGTGATTCCTGTATTTATGTTCATTGTTGTTCAGTGTTTTATGTCTGAAACCCTGTAATTGTGCTGCTGCCTGTCTTGGTCAGGACGCTCTTGTAAAAGGGATTTTTAATCTCAATGAGACTTTTTCCTGGTTAAATAAAGGTTAAATAAAAAAAATGAAATAAAGCAAAACAAAACTGTGACGTTTGTTTTGCTGACTGGATAAAGTGTGGGAGGATCATGGCACTGGATAAAGTGTGGGAGGATCAAGGCACAAAACAATCTTTTCCCAAACTCAGTCTTACATCCCCTCTGTTTTTCAGAAACTGTCTGAGTGAGCCGTCTGTTATCAAAGCATGGTTTGAAGTCACCACCAAAACTGCTGAACATTTTGTATTAAGTTGTTATCTACAAAAGGAATGAAGGAGAGGAATGAAGGATGCACTTAACTCAACCAGTTAGTCCTGCTGTCTGCAATGTGCTGGTACAGAGCGTGTCATCATTTGTAAGTGTGGCTGCTCGTTGTTTGTGTGAAACTATGTCAACTGTGCTGCTCTCTGTCTTGGCTACAGGACACTCTTGAGAAAATAGTTTTAAAATCTCAACGAGTTTACAGATCCATGGAGAGCTCTCCAGTCCACCATTCCTACTCCAGAATAGATTTTTTCTTGATAGACTCCAAACTGTTATCATCAGTTAAAAGCTGTGAATATGAAACAATAGTACTCTCTGATCATAGTCCTGTAGCTCTCCATTGAGCTCTTGGACACAAACATACATCTAGAGTATGGCGGTTTGATAATTGCTTGTTGTCGTATAAAAAATCTGTAGAGGAAATAAAAAAACAAATGGATCTGTATTTATTTACTAATGATACACCAGAAATATCAAGATCTACACTGTGGGAGGCTCTAAAAGCATACATGAGAGGACAGATAATTTCATGGAGCAGCTTAATTAATAAACAACGTAGAGACAAGGAAAACAAACTTACAAAGGAAATAGCAGAAATAGATAAAAAATATTCAATCTCCCCTTCACCAGACTTGCATAAACGAAAATTATATCTTCAAACAGAACTCAACTTACTGTATACAACAGAAACAACGAAACTCCTTACCCAAATAAGACATAAACATTATGAATAGGGAGAAAATGCTGGAAAGATATTAGCACATCAAATAAGAGAACAAGCGGCAACAAGATTCATTACGGAAATAAGAACAGAGTCAGGACAAACTACAATAGATCCTGTAGAGATTAATAATACCTTTAAAGAATGTTATATAAAATTATACTCTTCAGAATCTAAAGAAGACTCAACATTAATTGATAACTTCTTTGATAAATTTAACATCCCAACAATAAGATCAGAAAACGAACAACAGTTAGAAAAACCCATAACAAAAGATGAAATAGAAAAAGCAATACAAAACATGCAAAGCTCCAAAGCTCCAGACGTCTACACTACAGAATTTTATAAAGCATTTAAAAAACAATTATCACCGATACTGTTAGAAGTATTTAATGAAGCACTGATCAAAGGCTGTCTACCACCTACTTTCTATCATGCCAGCATCTCCTTAATTTATAAGAAAGATAAAGATCTGCTAGAACCAGGTTCATACAGACCAGTGAGCTTACTGGACGTTCATAATAAGATTCTTGCTAAAATTTGAGCTACACGTTTGGAAGATATCCTTCCAACAATAATTTCTCATGATCAAACTGGATTCATAAAAGATAGACAGCTGTTTTTCAATATCAGAAGGTTATTTAATATAATTTACACCCAGGAAAGAAAACAACCAGCTTCCCGAGATACTAATATCTTTGGATGCGGAGAAGGCCTTCGACAGGGTCGAGTGGGACTACCTCTTCTCGGCCTTGTCAAGGTTCAGATTCGGCACCAGATTTATTTCCCTAATTAGATTGTTATATGCAAAACCCTAGGCCTCCGTACAGACAAACAATATTAGGTCCAGTTACTTTCCACTGAGCCGCTCTACAAGACAGGGATGTCCCTTATCACCATTATTATTTGCCTTAGCCATCGAACCTCTTGCTGTTTCACTACGCACAGCAAAGGAATATATAGGAATAAAAAGAGAAGGGACTGAATACAAAGTGTTGCTATACGCGGACGATTTATTACTATATATCTCCAAACCTGCAATATCATTACCAATCATAATGTCCATAATGGCTGGGCATGGATGGAAAATCAAAGTTGTTCCCCCACTTCACTGAAGACTCTGATATATTCGGCATTACCTACTCTTAAAATTAAGCTTAAAAATCCAGTTGTTTCCCATTCAGTGAAAATCTGGACCCAGATAAGGAAACACTTTCATTGGAAAGAATGTTCAGTGCACACGCCACTGACTTACAATCATACATTCACTCCTTCACTTTTAGAGTCTACATTTAACAAATGGCACCTGAAAGGAATACAATCCATACAAGATCTGTTTACTGATAAGATCTTTTCATAATTTCGTCAGTTACAGGTAAAATTCAGCATACATAATAGAGACTTCTTCAAATATTTGCAAATCCGAAGTTTTGTTAAGGAAAGGTTCCCGTCCTTCCCGGATCAGCCCCCCGAATGTATCATGAACTCAGTGCTCCTACCTGATCCATTAAAAAAAGGGTCTATATCTAAGATTTATAACATTCTGTCACAAATGGACTGTACAGCCACACTTGAACATCTAAAAGAGGCTTGGCAGGAGGACCTTGAAGTGGAAATCTCAGGAAACCAATGGACAAAGCCTCAGGATGGTGTGCACTCTTCATCTGTATGTACCAGACATGGACTGATACAATTCAAAATTTTACACAGGCTTCATCTATCAAAGTTGAAACTTTTGAAAATGTTCCCTGCTCTGTGATCGTTGTGGACAGGTACCGGCCTCACTGGCACATATGTTCTGGACTTGTCCAAGCATCGCCAACTACTGGATCAAGATATTCCAGAGTTTGTCTGAGATTTTCCAGAAACATCTTACATCAGTCCAGACCCAGTTCTTGCAATGTTTGGGGTTGGGTCAGCTGCTATGGAGCTCTCTTTATCAAACAACCAGAAGAATGTGATATGCTTTGTGACGCTGTTAGCAAGAAGAATTCTGCTGAACTGGAAACAAAAAAATCCTCTAGTTTATCAAGCTTTAATGAATGATGTAATGAAGCATTTGCAGTTAGAAAAAATAAAATTTACCCTGAGAGGAAAGATAAATATGTTTTACTCAATATGGCAGCCATTTATAGACTACTATAACAAAAACAACACCATGAAAAAATGATAATTTAGTAAAATCCAGAGCACTAGACATCCTCCAAGTTGTATTATTATTACTATTTAAATCTTTTTATCTTATTATTTTGGTATTATACTTGTTTTTTACTTATGTTTTTTATATCTTATCTTTTTATTTATTTATTATCATTGAGTTTTTTTGTGTTGGTTTGAGGTATGAATAAACATGTGTCAGATTGTTTTTTTAGTTTTTTTATCTGTATTTGAAAAAAGAAAAAAACCCAATAAAGAGAAGTAAAAAAAAAAAAAAAAAAATCTCAACGAGTTTCTTTCCTGGTTAAATAACGGTTAAATAAATAAATACAAATCCACTTAATTTAATCTGTAACTTTCAGAAATTGATTTCTTGAAACCTTTCTGTGGCTCAGTTGGGACCACAGCTGCACAGCCGCTCAAGGAAAAAAGGATAACTGCAAAAAATATAAATGTTTGCTTTTCATCTTTTCAGTACAATCACAAATCACACAGCTGTGGCAACAAATCTCTTTAAAATGTACAATAACTGAAAGATAAGGATATACCCGCCGACTTGATTGTGTTCATTTTCAAAGAGCGTGTACTGTGATTGCAACGGATTCCCGACTAAACAAAAGCTGCACATCAAAATCGTGGATATCAAGATTATCAAAAAAGGCACAAACAGACAGGTGTTCAAACTAACCCCCCCCCCCCCCAAAAAAAATAAAATAAAAGTCTATCTACAGGTAAGTCAAGTCCCGGGCGTTCATCCGGAAGGTCGAGGGTTTGATCCCCAGCTGAGCAACATGTTCGATGTGTCCTTGGGCAAGACACTTAACCCTGCATTGCTCCCGCTGCCTCGGTAGTGGTGTATGAATGGATTAGTACTGTGCTTACTCTCTGATGTACGTCGCTTTGGATAAAAGCATCTGCTAAGTGAATTGTAACATTGTAACTTTGATCATTGACCACATTGGCTTGTAACTGCTTGGCTGCAACTCAGTTTGTAAGCATCCCAGGAAAATATCACATCTGTCCTTTACAGTACTTAAGACTCTAGTTCCTCAGTCCAGGCTTAGCCAAACACACAGATCAACACACTGAGCTCTCCCTATAGGAACCCACTTTTAAAAATAAATGTATAAAACTTAGAAAATACTTTTTCACTGCAGTCATCTTGACTTAACAGAGTTGAAAGGGCCTTTGCCTTGTAACACAGCCACATTGTCTTGCAAAGTCAAGTGAGGCCGGTCAGACCAGAAAAGCCAAAACAAGATCCTGATGCATGCGGGGCAGGGATGTGTGCATTATCTGTAAGAGATAAGAGGTCTAGCAGCACAGTAATGTGAGTGAAAAGTTATTCTACACAGTGATCATTTAAAGGGGTTTCTGATTTAGACTCAGGACGTCACATGATATTTCCCAATTGCAACAAAATATTTGAAATGGTACAGATTTTTTCTCACTAACCTTTTATTTTATTCTTCAATGTTTTACTTTAGATCCAGCCAAATATGTTAATTAAAATGCTATCTGAAGCTGCTAAATGCTCCATGATGTTCATATGTTCAGAACATGACTCCCAAAATCTTCTCGACGCGACACACCTTTTACACAACAGGTGCATCAATCTGCTTTTTGCATGTTTTTAAAAAATAATTACGATGGAAGCAGTCAATATTTCCTGATGGAGAGGTTACACTTGAATGCTGGGGGGGGGGGACGACGACGACGAACCAATCAAACTCTGTTGCTAGCAATATATATAAAAGATTTCAAATTTTTTTTTAATCAAGATAAATCAGAACATGCAAAATCAGCATTTTGATCCTATTTCCGATGTTGTGGTTGTAAACTGGTGCACACTGCTCATTCATACTAAAAGTTTTTTTTGTGTGTTCTCATGAGTTCATTTTGTAAACTTCCTTTCATAGATAACCCGTTCACCCGCTTATATTTTGGCCAGAGTCTAGTTGTATTGTAATTGTAAAATGAGCTGCTCAACCTGTTTGCATTGTGAAACTCACACCAACATCCTGTAAAGAAAGGGGAAGGGGCAACAGTTTGAAAAGTGTGAAGAGGAAGAGCCAAGCTGAAAATCCTGCAGCTAGAGAGAGAAAAAACAAGTGAACAGAAGAAAGCAGACACTAAAGCTGAAGTTATTACGAAAAAGGTAAGAAGATGTTTTTGTTAATATAAGAGCTTTGACTGTGCACATCATGTTGACTGCACATTTGTCAGCATCCTCTCATTCTTTCAGTCTTTCTGCATTACAGCCTCCAATCAGCATCCATGCGGTGTCCGTGGATTGTTGTCATTTTGTTCTCCCTGGTAGCCATGAGTATCCTGGTGATTGTTTTTGGACAACAACAAGTGATGAAAATCATGGACAAGGAGCAGGAAAATCTGAAAATGTACAAACAGAGAGTTGATAATCAATACATAAATTTAGACTTAATTAAAATGACAATGGAGAAGCGGCTGACTCAGAGGAGCAAAGAGCTGGGGGACCTGGAGGCTGTGGTGGCCAAACTCGGCCCGGAGTTGGAGAAGAAGAAAACAGAGATTGCCACCTGTGAAAAAGAGAAGGTGCCTTTTTTCTTCTTTTTTTTTTAACACACACACAAAGAAGCAATTGCAATCCAATGTGACCAGAGAGTGTGGCTCTCCTGTTATATTATCTATTTCTTCACTTTATGCATTTGAATGATACTGGTGATTAGGCAGCTGAAGAGAGTGAATAGTAGGAGGAGAGAGTTTGGGGATGACATGCAGCAAACTGAAGAGGTCAGATTTGATCCCGCTGGCTCTGATTTGGGCAGAGTTATGATGCTGTGAACCCTTTAAAAAAATTTTTTTTAAATAACGTAATATTGTGAATATTAAAGCTTAGAAAGGGTTTTCTGAGCACATAATGTTCATGAAGCTTTTGTCAGTGATGGAAATGAAATAAGTATATTAACTTAACTCTCCAGTGGAATTTATTAATTTTTGCAAGGTAACTCCTGCATGCACTCATTTCTCTCCTTGGCACCTGTCTTATGAAATAGATGTGTGACGTACCTTTTCAACCTCAGTTAAGTTTTGCCTAACTGTACCAACTTTATTTTCTACAACTTTATTTCTACTCCTCCAAATATTGGAGAAAAAGAGGATTTTCTGGCACAAACTTCAAACAAACAAGATTGAAAGGCTTAGAAGAGGTCAAACAGCTCCAGCAACACTTGTAGTAAGAAGATCAACTTTATTAACAAGTTAGACCGACGCGTTTCAACTCGTGGCCTTCATCATCTAATATTTTGCATTGTTTGGTATATACATTTTTAAACATATTGTAAGATTCTTTGAATTTATTTTTTTAAATCCCTTGTTGTATTTGCTTAGTGTTCTTCACCTCTTCTTACTCTTTTTGTTAGAAGGATTCTAAATGACTCTTGTGCAGGCTTTTACCCCCCCCCCCCCCCCCTTTCACCATCCCCTATACCCCTACCTGTTGACCAGTTGTGATGTCAGCCTTGTTTTTGTTAGACACGCCCTTCACCACCATGTTACCTGGCCAACAAAGCAGCCCACCTTGCATGTGCCCTATTGGCTGATACACACATATGTGGAGGCATCTGATTGGTTGTCCCTACCTTTTTGAATTATTTTTTTTTACCTTTCCTTTAATTGTGTACCCACCCTATTTAAATGATGTTTGTTAATCTGTTTCTTGATGACCCTGATGAAGGCCACGAGCCGAAACGCGTCGGTCTAAATTGTTAATAAAGTCGATCTTCTTACTACAAGTGTTGCTGGAGCATTTTGACCTCTTCTACTCCTCCAAATATTACCACAAAATATTACAGTTTAACCCCTGTACCTCTCTTAAACCTAAAGTTAGAAGTTACTTTATGAATAAGATTCTAGATTTTAAAAATCCTAAAGAGTCTACAAAACCCAGTGTGAAGATTACACCAATATGTCCTATACCCTTTAAAAAAAAGAGGCTCCTTTTTAAAAGAAAAGTAGTGCCTGTCTGGTTTCTACTCACATTACAGATGCCTGTGGGCTGTTCATGGTCTGAAGAAAAAGAAGAAAAAATACAGCATGACCCTTGAAATGTATCTTTGTGACCCAGCAGAGGGGTCAGACCCATAGGTTTGCAACCACTGAACTACAGCTTGTTAACTCATTTACACATCAGTTCCTACAATCCATTGATGTGAGAATGCATATTGGCACAGGGAGTATTTTTCTTCAGAGAGATTACTTCTACATCTGGTGTTAAAAGTCAGTTGTGTTGATTAAGATTGAAGTTTATTTAACAGTATTTTAACAGCCCTGAGAGGGTAAAAATCCCCTCCTGTCAGACCCTGCAGTTTAGTTTTACAGGTTGGATGTCATAGGGTTAAAGAAACAGGTATTCAGTGCTTTTGTCACATGAGAACCAGATGACTGACAATTCTCCCCCATTATCACAGAACAAGAGAACGGATGATTTGACCGGCATTAAGAAGGAACAAAACGAGATTTCAGGTAAACTTGAACACATAAGTCATACATGTCTGCTGCTGCCATCATGTGGTGTAAAACAAGAATGAATGTTTAGGTCTGAGTCCTTTCTCCTTTTTTTCTAAGCTTCCTTAAATGCAACGTCTAATGCCTGGAATCAGGAGATAAATATGTTGAAAGAACAGCTGACGGGATACAACTCGATATGTGATCATGTGAAGAACAGCTCACTGGCTTTGTAAGTCAAACAGATGCTTTTAATCACAAACAAAAAAATCAAATTATAAAGTACAAAGTGGAATAATAATTGCACGATTGTGTTTTCTAGGAAGCTGTGCGGCCCTAAACCCAGCGGAAAAACAATCTCCATGATCCAAAACAAAACTCCCTGAAGTTAATATTTATTCTAAGAGCCGGATTGATTTTTTATGTTTGTGTCATTTTTCAGGACTGAGTGGTGTTTGAAATGTTCTTGCTTTGTTTCTGAGCTACAATATAAGTAAGAATGAATTTGTACCCAAAATAATTGCCAGTTGGTGGTGATGTGTTCATGTTCATGCTGTTTTTTTTTTTTTTTACTGCAGATCATTTATCATTTCAGGCAAGTGGGGACCGTCGTTCGATACTTTCTTTTCCTGCTTTTGTAAGACAGAGAAAAGACACAAATGGAAGGCAAAGAAAGCACAGAAAAGCACCCTGTCAAACTTGAAACAGGACATACTTGGATCCCTTTAAGCTAATAAGTTCCCTTGCCTTATCTGGTTTCTTGGCGTAAAAAATGCAAATGCTGTCATGTCATGACTTTGCAATGCAAAAAATGTCAACACACTCGAATGTGTACTGGAAAGTCTCCTTTAAAAAAAAGGAACTCAAGGCACACTGTAGGATTTGTGTCAAATCAGAATGCCTTCATTTCACATTCTGTGTTATCTACGGCTGACATGTTTGTTCTACATCAGGCGAATAGTTTGCACATAGTTTGTTGTGTTACACTAATCAGTTCAGTGTGAGCATGTCTCTGCTTGATTGTAAAGTCTATTGGTTGAAAATAAGGAAGCGATACCTCATACATTAGTTAGTCAATGTAATGTAAAGTAAGTTTAATAGGAACGTACAACATTTGCTAATAAAACTTATTGATACTTATTGAATGATGATTTCACTCATTCTTAATGTCGTTTCTCCTCATTTGCTCCACATGTCAGGGGATAAAACTTCATGAAGTTCTTAAGAGCTCCTACCTTTAAATGTTTAGTTTTCTGATAAACTTGATATGTGAAACTCTAAACCTAATTGCACACTTAAAGAGTGACCCCGATGACTGTGACTGTGTCTTCTCAAATGTGCCTGTTCAGATTGCCCTGAGTCACTGGTGTGAATGCGAACATGACTCCTGCCACTTCTAAGTACGTGGCGGACAAGGGGAAATGTGATCCACTTCAGGGGTCTATATCATGAAGACTGACCTGGTCGCTGACAGGAAGGTATCAGGAGAGAACACATGTTGTGGGCAGCACGGAACAGGATTACAAGCTGTATGAAGGATTGAATATCTACAACTCCAGATGTAAAGGGATAAACAGCACACAGCATACTTTAGGTGTTAAAAAAAACAGCGTTTGTTGTATCCATCTCTCCACAGAGACATTTTCTTCATAGTGTTCATTAAACTCCAGAAGGTTATCCATCTGTTTAACATGCAACACAAACTTAATAAAATGGATTACAATATTAACTAACAAACAATGTGATGTGCCAGAGGGGAGCATCCTCTGACTGTTCTTTCATTTGAATACAGTTCAACACAGCTCACCATGGCTCACAATATACAACATCATCCTTTGTAAAAATGAAATATGAAATATTCTTTCTGGGGCGGAAAATAGAATGAAAAATAAGGTCTTAATACTGGATTAATCCATTACTGTCGATATTAAGTATTACAAACAAGGGGTAGAAAATAACATGAATCGATAATTAAAATAATTGTTGGGTAAGATCTGAAGTCCTTATAAAGGTCCAAACCCTCTGGATAAGCTGATTTTTTGAAGCGCTGTTTTTGTGTGCAAATTGAATAACACATAATGCAAAGACAATGCGGGCTAACAAGTTTGAATCTTTGTGCTGCTGATTGGCAAATAGATAGATAGATAGAATCTTTATTATCATTGTATACAAGGACACAACGAAACTTTGTTAGCAGCAATACTAAACAGCAGCTTTTACAAAAACAAAAATATATTTGTGGTTATATGAGAGAGAAGTATGTAAAAAGTGGCCAGAGCAATTGCTGTTCAGTGAATGAATGATAATAATAATAAATAAATAGACAGTTGTGGTGACTGAAAGAATATATACAGTTATTATTGTGCAGTGACAAATGTTCTATGTTTGAACTAAGTCATTTCTAAACTATAACTTTAGCTATATCTCCCATATGCCTATTTATGCAAAACTATTTCCTAAGACTATAACCTAAATGCAAGATATCTAACTTTGGCTTTACTATTCAAAAGACAATGAATAAATACGCACAAGTGTAGGCCTTTACCTTTACAGAAATAAATAATAGTTTAGCTTCAATTGGTTAAAACAAAGCTTATAGGCCTACAAAAGTACTACATATTTTTGCATTTCCTTAACTAAAATTAAAACTAATACAAAAAAATATGACAACAGTAAATATGCCGATTTTATTGGAGCTACATCATTTGTCAATATGTTAACCACGCAAGAATAAGCCTGTATTAATAATAAATAATAATAATACATTTATTTATAAAGCGCTTTAAATCAAAGTGCTGTACAAAGCAATACAGTTAAATACAGGGAAAACATACAGAGAAAAACAGCAACAACCATGACTTTATATTTATTAATTAAATAGCATCAGTGGCCATTTACAAACTTAAAAGACGTCCGGGGTCTTGAAAAATACTGAAAGTAGCCAACAGGTAGACCCACTAGTCTTTTTTTTATTAATGCAGGGGTAGGCTGTTAAATTGTATCTTATGACGGACAAACACTATTTATGTTATCCCCTCTTTCATTGACTGGTTTTACAGCCTGTTACTGTGAATGAAATATTGAGTGTGATAACCAGCTGCTGTAGTTCCCGCTCAAAGACGACAGCAGTAGGCTAATGAGTGGATGTGAAATGTGACGTCGCCTACGTAATGCAGTTTGGTTGCGACCGACCTGTAGGGTCCACACCTCGTCTCCGAAATCCGACCTGACCTTGACACAAACCCTGGGAGTTTTTCGAGCGGAGGGAGGGCGATGTAGCCACAGGGGGGAGGCGGGAGAGGACCGAGGAGGAGGAGGAGGAGAGAGGTGAGTGGACGCAGTTATGCCAACAAGCCGATTATTGAAGGCTACTGAGCCCTGGCTGTCAATGTCCGTCCGTCCTGCATGGTCAACCAGACACGGAGAGCAGAGGAACACTGAACCTGAAGTTTTTATTTCTGCATCAAGTAGACTTCGTTCATCACAGGACACACAGGAAAGTACTTTTTTTTTTTTTAAAGAGTCTTCAACTTTTTGGGGTTTACATTGAGGATACTCGTGCGTGGAGAAAACATTGTTTTCAGAAGATTTTGAGACTTGCAATGATACCAAAGAGGGCAAAAGGTACTTTTTTCATTGCAGTGGTGTCACATTTTGTTTATAGACTGTCTGGAGTCACACAGTGTTATCAACATGCCTAACAGTGTGTCAGGATAGCAAAAAGTATAGGCTACTTCTGTCATTGGTAGCCTACATGTTATTGCTGCTACACAGCATTTCATTTAGTATCATGCCTACAGGCTTATCAGTAGATGTATTTCTTTTAAAACAGAAGTCAACATCAGCAATGCATTAAATGGCAATGGTAGCTACTGGAAACGTTGTCTGCCAGTGAACTTTAGGATCAGGACCCTAACAGCCAAGAAACAAGGGACAGTAAATCCTTCGTTCTGAAGTGCAAGGTGTAAAAATGACAAGTCCCACTAGGAGTGTTAAAGACCAGAAACGCTTCAGCGACAGCCCGACCCACAAGTCAGAGACATCCAGGTACCGCAGTTGGAGCAACTGGAGCTTCTCAAGATGGAGAAGCGGCTCCCAGAGGACGAGCCCCCCTGGTACCCCCTCCCCAAAAGCAGACAAGAAAAGCGATGTGAGCAAAACGCTCTTCTCCTTGGTCAAGACTCACAATGACGACTACACGGCCGATCCTGATGGCCTGCTGAACACCAACGATGAGCCTGATGGAGGCGGCGATGATGACATGGCGGAGGACCAGTCCACCTACTTCCAGAGGCACTTTGGATCATTGCTGCAACCCGGGGTCAACAAGTTCTCCTTGCGCATGTTTGGCAGTCATAAGGGTGTTGCTGCTGAGCAGGCCAGGGTCAAGAGCTTTGGAGTGTGTATCATCCACCCTTACAGTGACTTCAGGTAATTATGAGGGTGTGTCGTCAGGGCTATGTATAGGAACATTATTCCTGCAAACAAACGTCAAAATGTGAATATAAAAGTCTGTAATCTTTTGCCTGATTCATCATTCGTCTTCCATAAATTTCCTTCAGAAGCATCCGATTTTCTTCCAACAAAACTGCCTGCGACTGTGCACAGATATAATATTTCCAAGGACAGACTGCAGCACAGCAGCTGATGTCATGGTTCCTAGCATATGATAAGGAGATGAAGGGATTTGATTAGTGATACAGTATATAGGACAAGATCATCTGGATTAATGATAACTCCCAGCAACTTCCTTTCTCTGTCTTTATGAAGAGGCAGGAATACATCTATTGATTCTCATGATTAAAGTGACCCAAGGTGCTCTATTTGACATCCAATAATTTCTCACTCTTGGTTGGGCTCACTTTTGGAGGATTGGGCATATAATACAGCTTTGGGTCTGATCATCTTAGACCACCAAACACTCCGTCTGTGCGGTCACTAATAATAGCTGCCATCAATTTAAACAATTTTAAACATCAGGGCTATGCCAGACAGAGAGGATTAACCCGTGAACAGGGATTATTGCCCATAAGAATCCCTATAATTCCAATCTTGCTCTATTATGCAATAATACAGAGACAGCTGAGG
Source organism: Labrus mixtus (assembly GCF_963584025.1). Lineage (NCBI taxonomy): Eukaryota > Metazoa > Chordata > Actinopteri > Labriformes > Labridae > Labrus > Labrus mixtus. Next base: position 21,697,108 of record NC_083627.1, read on the forward strand.
GGGGGATTATCAACGGCCAACTCTCCTTAAACCTTATGCTCCAGCTTCCCCTGTAAAATGAATGAATTGAAACGGCACGTTTTTGTTGCAGAGTTCTGAAGGTCAAATAGCTGTTTGGATTTTGGCTTTTGAGTCGGATTTAAAGTTAGAAAATAAGCAAATGTATAAATCTCAGTAGCCTATAGTGAACATCCTATACATTAATATTTATATTAGGGTTGTAATCAAATTGGCAGGGTCTAATCACATTAAATGGCATTTTGACTACCAGAGAACCTTTCTTGTTAAATATTCTTCAATCTTCTTTTTATTTACAAAACTTTACATTACATAGATGGAGTTTATGCAGCTTGCATGTGGCTAAATTTTTTTAAAAATTCAATCTATATATGAGGATAAAATGCTAGCAACATTGTAATTTTGTACTTAGGCAAAGTAAAGAAGTGATGAAATAACACCAATGACACTAACAACCTCACAATCATATTGGTGAGGATGTTTAGCAGGTATGAGGTTTCTATTTCTCTTACTATAGCATTTTATTATTCCTAACATTAACATCCTGTGGAAAACTTAAATGCCCGTACAAGTTAAAGGCACTCCATACAAAAGTTGTCGAGTTGATTTAAAGCAATATCCCAAATGTTCAGCTCAAGTTGGCGCTTGTGAAAAAGCCGTTAGGATTGTCCTCTGAGAATCAGAATCACTTTTTTTTTTTTTTTTATACCTATATTTTTTATTTGCATTTTCATTTAGTAACACACACACAAAAAAGAAGAACATATAGACATAACATTGACAGTATAAAAACAAAATAAAACAAAAAACAACAACATACAACAAAGGAGACAAGACAGCATGACAAAACATAGACAAAAAAAAAAAAAAATAGACAGTAGTAATAATAATTCAGAATCACTTTGATTGGCCAGGTATGCTCACACACGCGCGAGGAGTTTGACTTCAGTGAACTGAGGACTATAAACATCATTTTTACTCCCAATATTAAATATATTTCAGTCTGGACCAGTTGTTGAACAAAAGACTGCCCAATGTTGTCATGCCTACTGTAAAGCCACAACAAGAACGTACACAACATGGCAGATTGCCGGATAGTGTGACATCAATCACATTACTCTTTCTGACTGTGCTCGCTCTTAAAAGGCACAAACTAAACTTAGATGATAAGCTGATTGAACCTTGCTTTTAGGACCAACATGGAACACTATGAATTCACAGTCCTACTCATTTTTTACTCTTAACTGTTAATAATAGCTCGTCTAAAAGGTTTTGACTGGAGACTTAACACACTCATGCTTTAGCACACACACACACACACACACACACACACACACACACACACACACATACACACACACACACACACACACACACACATATGCACATGCCCCATGTTAACAGCTATAATGCAGTCCAGAGTCTTTGGCGGAGTTATCAGCAGCAAGTGTCCACTAATCTGCTGCAACATGAGTGGACGTGATAAGTAGTGATGTAAATCAGCTGGTAGACAGAAGAGGACACGCGTCATAGTGATAGACAAAGGGATACATGTGAGTGAGGAATGAGGAACTAATCTATCAGTTCTGTGCTCTGATTGGCTAGAGTATTAAATGTTTTTATGGTTGTGAAGGGTGACAGTGATTGAAAATAGTCTGGTTTATGTTCTGGTTCTGAACATAAACCAGACTATGTTTATGTTCAGAGAGTCCCTCTGCACCTTTAAGAAAAAGCTAAAGACCCAGCTCTTTCATGAATACCTACTAACTTAATGATGATGGTCTCCATATTATTGATGATGATGATGATGATGGTAGTGACGATGGTTTTTGTTTGATAAACGATGACTTATAAGATGGTTTCTATACTGATTAGAGCTCTCAAGAACTGCCCTCAATGTTGTGCTTTGCCTCTGGTCACTTCCTGTCAGCACCTTTGTGTCCAATCGGACTCAAAGCTGATTGTTTGCTCTTACTGACATTGTTCCCTTTTTTCTAGATCCTTGCTTGTGTTGTACTTACTCTCTGATGTACGTCGCTTTGGAGAAAAGCGTCTGCTAAGTGAATTGTAGAATTGGTTCTGCTGCCTCTGTAATGAAAGAGAGACTAAGAGCCAGAGAGAGAGAGGTGATTGTCAATTGATGGAAACAGTCTGTAAGGAAACCCAAACCGCTAAGCCACATCTTATAATGAGCCACTGGAGACCTGAAGGGGATAAAGACTTGTATGACATGAAGCAGACAGCAAAGACGTCTGAGAGCAGCTCACTGTGTATCAGACATGTCCAGAAGTAGTGACGTTTTCCTTTCCTTCATTGTATTTGCTATATTGAACCCGATGGGGTAAGCAGCATACATTTTTGATGAGAGGGGTTCCTCCTGTGACAGGAGCTGTTACAAGAGTAAGGGTCACGAAGAAATGGGTCATTCCCCAAACGACACACTGCTCTTCTGTTTGGATGACTTCCCCAACTTAAAGCCTTTAAAGCCAGTGCCCCTTAAGTCCACTAATTAATGTGTTATATCTTATTTTTGATTTAGCGGTTGTGATGAATGAAACGTTAAATACAAAATATGTGAACTAGCACTGAGATTTGTAAGGGCATTTTACAAAGAACAAAAGTACATCTATGTTCCAAATGCAGTTTTGAACGTAATGCTCTGTTCATCTTCGCTTGAGATATCAAAGCCAGATCACATATTACACTCCTTTTCAACCAGTTAAGTCTCAGAGCTCCCCAAAAACATGTCTGTTATGTTTCTTGTTAAAAAATCCTTGTCCTGTATTTTAACATGCCTATAAACCACTCTACTTCAGCCCTGCTCAGGCCATTTTATGTGTCTGTACCTTTAAATATGTAAATGAGCTGTGTCTGACCACGCCCCCTCTATGGTTTGGATGGCTCGGGCTTTCTTGCACCCTACTCTATTTTCTACGGTGAGAAGGCAGACTCAGATGGTATCAAACACATAGTTGTGGGAGTGTCACCCACCTGGGGGGAGGGGTTACTGCCCTTTGTGATGTCACAAAGGGAAAATCTCCAAACAGCAAGTTTGAGCACACATTTTTCTGAAAAGTGGAGCAGGCAAAAGACGGAGAGGATGGACGTCTCTCAGAATTGGGGGGGTTTGTCAACAGCCTGGGGACACAGAGTAGTGTTAGAAAAACATGGTAACGTGTATTTTGCATAATGTGTGACCTTTAAGAGAACTGTCTTGCATATCATTTTGAGGTTGTAGGTTTCTAGTAGTGTAGCAATAGTAGGCTGTAAGCTGTAGGAGGATGACGTCATCACGTTGACTAGGTGGCCAAAGATAAAACGTTTGACGCTAACATAGCCAAGAACATGAAATGAGGATTAAAACACGAGTGGTCTTCTTAACATGTAGTAATAGCAATTATTTAACAAGGGAGCATAGAACCACTCTGAACTTAAAACACAGACATGTGAGTAACCGTCGGTCTAACACTATCACACATGGAAGTTGTCTGGTACTTCAACTATCTGAAAGACCTGAACCAGCCGCTGTACTAAGTGATATACAGATACACTGAGTGACTTCCAGAGACCCTTACAGTTGATTCATTCATAATATGAACATATTTGATCTTTAAGCCTTGTGCTACCTGCAGTAATACGAGGGCATTTAACCTCGGCAAAGCTCTCTTGGCCTCCCTGTAAACACTTAACCCAAAGAGTTTTGATGCACAAGATGACTTTAACAGAGAAGCATCATAACTAGTAATCTTTCCTATCCATACACAAATTGTAAAACCAGAAACACTCCCAATTTTTGAGCCACTAAAACGGTTTGTTTTTGTGTGTACTTTGTTTTAAGTACTGATGTCGAGGTGGGAGAGAGTTAATACATCTTTACATTTGCACAACATGAATCTTCAAATAATATTTTTTTCTGAACAGGTTTTACTGGGACATTGTGATGCTCCTGCTAATGATGAGTAATCTGGTCATCTTGCCATGGGGGATCACTTTCTTTGAGGACCAGAACACCTGGCCTTGGATTACCTTTAACGTCCTGTCTGACACTCTATTTCTCATGGATCTGGTTCTCAATTTCCGCACGGGAATCCCGGGAGAGGACAGCCACATCATCCTGGACCCAAACGAGATCCGCAAGCATTACCTCCGCACCTGGTTCCTGGTGGACTTTATCTCCTCCATTCCCGTTGACTACATCTTCCTCATCGTTGACCTGGAAGCCCGGCAGGAGTCGTCTGACGTGTACCGCACTGCCCGCGCCCTCCGCATCGTGCGCTTCACCAAAATCCTCAGTTTGCTCCGTCTTTTGCGACTGTCCCGCCTCATCCGCTACATCCACCAGTGGGAAGAGGTAAAATAGGGAAGACAAGCAGAGAGACAATGCTCATAACAGTACACTTTTTTTTTTTTAAGTTTGATGTCCTTTTCTTTCTCCATACAACTTCCATCAGATTTTTCACATGACCTACGATCTGGCCAGTGCTGTCGTGCGTATAGTGAACTTGATCGGCATGATGCTGCTGTTGTGCCACTGGGACGGCTGTCTGACCTTCATGGTGCCTATGCTGCAAGACTTCCCCCCAGACTGCTGGGTATCCAAAAACAATATGGTGGTTAGTACACATCCATTATTACATCAATCCATAACACACAAGCTTTGTATATGGGGTTAAAATTCCCCCAAAACAAATCAAATGAAACTTCCTGAAGAATCTGTGCATTCATTTGTACTTTTATGTTAACCTTACTTTTACCATTTCATCATATTTCATATTTCTTAATTAGCTGAATTGTACCCTTCCTAAAAAGCTCAATTCTAAGCTTTCAAAGTAATTAAAGAAAAAGCTTGACAACAAGGCAAATGTGCTTCTTAGCTTTCATGCTGAGCGTTAAATGGGAAGACTGATTGCACTGTCACGTCTGCGCAGTAATTATGCAGCTAAAATCAGCAGCCCATTAGCTTAGATTAGCAGAAAAACTGTAAACATGAGGTTAAAGCTAATCTAGCTGCACTAAAACAGGAGAGTAAAAATTATATTTTATTACAAAGTGGTTCCATGCCTAACTATTTATTCTAACTTTTTTTCTTCAACATAGCTGTTTCCTTTTTTTCATTTGTGTAACTGACCACTGGTTGTACCTTCTTACATAACATACGCACAATAATGGTATCAATCATCTCACATAACTTTGAACAACAAAGTTAGTATGTGTAGTTCTTAAATTACAATTGCAGCAAATGCAAACTGTTTTCTGATTTCTCTAATTACAAGAAACTCTGTTCTCCTCAGAACGATACATGGCACATCCAGTACTCCTACGCCCTCTTTATGGCTATGAGTCACATGCTGTGTATAGGGTACGGAGCCCACCCGCCAGAGGGCATGACGGATGTTTGGCTCACCATGATCAGCATGGTGGTGGGGGCCACCTGCTACGCCATGTTCCTTGGTCATGCCACTACCCTGGTGCAGTCTTTAGACGCATCACACCGGCAGTATCAAGAGAAGGTAATCATCTCTGCATGGATTGGAAAAGATTAACAAACTGAACATTTTGACCCACAGCTTCTCTTGTTTGATATCCTGGGAGCTTCACGTGGATGCTAATGTGATTCTGGCTGTGAGGTTTAATATCACAGCCATGTTGTATTTCATAAGCTTGCTTACTTTCCAGTTCTTTTTCATGGAAGCTAAGCCAAAGGCCTGGAAAATGTGTTTATTATCTAATAGCATTTGTGGCCTTAACGTGATCCTGTCCAGAGAATTTTCAAATGATAGAACTGAGGGATGATAAACAAATGGCAGCACCTTTGTTTGGGATCACTGTTAGCTAATGCCCATTACAAATGAGATTGTAATCCACTTAGGGCTGAAAAAAAAACAGCTCTGTAATTATTGTGCAATAATTAAGCTAACAAATGGTAAAAAAAAAATGTGACTTCATGTGACATCTGACCTGTGGAATTTCTATTGTTCACTCATGAAGGTCAAATCAGCATGTGTTTTGTACAAATGTTTCAGTATAAGCAAGTGGAGCAGTACATGTCGTTCCATAAACTGCCAGCGGACGTGAGGCAGAGGATCCACGATTATTATGAGCAGCGATTCCAGGGGAAGATGTTCGACGAGGACAGCATCCTCGGAGAGCTCAGTGATCCTCTCAAGGAGGTGCGACTTAATCAAAACCTTGATTTGACATCTCTGCTTTGCTGTTTAATTAACACATGCTCACATGGATACAAATGAAGCCTGAAACATGATGTTGCAAAACATTTATATAACGCAATGTCCACATTAATATTGTTCTCAATCAATTTTGTAGCATGGGAAGTGGCAGAAAACAGAAAAATATGTCCCACAAAGTATTGCACAAGCTAATAAGCTAATATGCTAAAAAGTTTTCATATTACAGACAGGTGCAGCAGATCACATTTTTGCCTTATATCTTCTATGCATAATTATTATTCAAAGAAAACACAAGCTCCAGAGTCAATCATTCAAATAATCATTCCATGCATCCATATTCAAACTATTTTTTTCCCCAAACAAACAACCTAAACCTAAATATACACTATAACAGAACAATAACAATAGGTTGGTACAATGTTGGTTTTGTAAAATAATTTAGTTTGAAATATAATAATCAATCAGTTGTGAAAACATTTTTAAAAATCAGCTATTTGACAAAACATTTCAGAATAAAAGTAAAAATTTGAAGAAGAAAAAAAGGTTCATAACGCCTCCAGTCTTCTCTTTGTCTTCCATGCAGGAGATCGTCAGCTTTAACTGCCGTGGTCTGGTAGCCAACATGCCGCTGTTCGCCAACACCGATCCTCATTTTGTAACAGTGATCCTGACCAAGCTGCGTTTCGAGGTTTTTCAACCCGGGGACTTGATAATACGAGAAGGCACGCTCGGTCGGAAAATGTATTTCATCCAGCATGGCGCCGTTACCGTCATCCCTCGTGGCAACAGGGAGATAACACTCAACGATGGAGCATATTTTGGGGGTGAATCATCTTTAATTAAACCCCTCAAAAGTTACTCATTAGAACTTTCAGAGGCTCTGAGGATGCTATTTGCTCTGCTCTTTTAAAAAGCTGATAATGTTGTTCATTTTCACATTGTCATTGTCCCAAAATGAATGCTAGTCTTAATCATTTTGTTATCCCCACCTATGATTATTTTATCACCTTACTTTAATTTAATCAGCCTTTACATAAATGGTTTACCTAGAAATGATTTAAATGTGTTAAGAATCATTTCCAAAAACCTTAGGGACGTCTTCAGATTGCTGATTTATTAAACTTGCAGGCTTTGAGCCAAAGATTTTAGCTGATAGAAAAACCGCACACTATTCCTCAAACTATTGTTTTAAAACTTAAAACTAACATTCTCTTCTTTGATTCAGAGATCTGCTTGCTGACCCAAGGACGACGGACAGCCACCGTGAAGGCTGACACCTACTGCCGCCTTTACTCCCTGAGCGTGGACAGTTTCAACGAGGTCCTGGAGGAGCATCCTCTCATGAGGCAAGCCTTTGAGAGTGTGGCTGTGGACAGACTGGGCCGAGGCACTCGCAAATCCAGTCATCAGTCTCAAGCCGATGAGTGACCTCATCAGAACCCACAGAGACAAACTCCAGACAGATATATGGAGACTATTTTCTACAATTTGACTAAACGTGACCATTTGAAGAAACCTTGAATGTGAATGTCACATATTGCTGGACAACCTGATAGCACATTATGAGCACATTATTGCTGCACCTTGCTAGAAATAGTGTTCCCTCAGTTCAGTTCTCTTTTATTTTAAACTTAATAAGCAATCTGATCTTCGTACGCTGTAAATATAAGTTCTGTTTTCTAATGAACAAATGGTTACCCCCCCACAACACACACATACACACCACACAAAGTTTTCTGGTTTCCTGTAAATGTAAGCATCTTAAATTGTTGGCTATTCATTTGCTTTTCATCGATGGCAGCTCAAGCTGATTTGTACCTGCCTCTAAGCTTTCTGATGCTACAGTTTTACCATCCATCACATCATCCATAAGAGATATTAGAAGCCCAAAGTAGCACCAGCTGGTCAATTTATCACACAGCTGCGTGTATGTAACTCTGCTTTAAAGGATCCCTCAGGTCTATAGGTCGAATCAAACAAGGCTTTAACTCCAATTTTCCCTGATGATAAGTTGCTGTGATGTATTAACTCACAGTGACAGATTGTAAACAGTTATTCATGAATTTGAATTGAGAAATGTAACTATACTCCCACGTGGAGGTCTTTACAATTAAGGATACAATATTACAAGGTGTGATTCTTTCCCCACACATCTTTATTTTTTAATTGCACATCAACCTATTTTAACTTCTTTGTTTATTTACATTTATTTTGCTTTTTAAAATGTTAATGATAGTAAACCTTTAGTACGTTAATAAACAGATATAAAGGAATTATTTACTGTATTAAAATCAATCCCCTATGGTTCACTTGATTTGATGTGATTTTCCTGCTATAATGTCATCTTTTTGGCATTGATACGTCCAATAATTAGAGTCACTGCTTATTTTCTGCTTCAAAACAGGATCTGAAAGGAGATAACACTAATAAGCTGAATACCTGATTGTTTGGTAATAAATAGAGATACTGACTTTTATAACATTATGTTTAATCTTTAAGTCACCTACTCTTATACATTGATTCCTTTGGTCAAAATATCGATATATACCATGTTTGTTTTTTATTTTTGTAAAATTAAGAGTAGAAAAAAGCCTGGTCTTACAACACCTCATTTTACAGCAATATTTCTCTTTTAACAGATGTTTGTTTTATTTTAAACAGTGCTTACCCTATCCTTTTTCATTATTTCATTATTTGAATATTCTGCTGAACAATCGTCCTACTGCTAATGCCATGTAAATATAGATAATTCTGCCCTTTAAACATAAATATGAAAAGATAATTTTTGCCTATGTGTATTTTTGTGTGTTTTACAAGGTCCTTGTTTTATATGTGTTTGATGAGAAACCTACGCTGGTGATTTTGTCTTCTATGGGGAGCAATGTTGTAATGGACAATTTTTCTCCCTAAATAAAAAGAAGGAGTTTCCATTGTCAGCTTGTTGTGCAACCACAACCTTTTAAATAACCCTCCGTACCTCTGCAGCACAGCAGAGGAGGACAGCTGAGTGTCACAGTGAAAGATTCCGGCGGAGTCCTCATCAACTTCCGGTCTTGGTTTCGTAAAGCTCGGGACGTAGAGAAGGTAAGAAGGATTATTATGCAAACTTAACTTGAATCAGTCATAGTTTGATGGGTTTGTGTTCGTGTGGCTGTTGTTAATAACAGTAATAATTCATTTATGAGCTGTCCGTTTGAGGTATGTTGTCAATCCGCTGCAATTATTCTGACATTACAAGGTTAACTAAGCTAGCTAACTTAGCATAGCAATAGGCTAGCAGTGAGCATGGAGGTCAGTATGTACCCTAAAAACAGAATACTAAAGCGAGGAAAAAGAGTTTGAATTAACCTCTTACTATTAAGTGCTACAATATGTGTTTATCCACGGACTGTTTCGTTTGATAACCTTACGCCGTTAGCTAACTCAGCATGTGACATAACAACAACACATCTGGAGTTACACAAGGTGATGTACAGCAAAACCTTTCATTATAAAACTAAACCAATGGTGATTCATTGTTGATGATTGTTTTTAAAATAAAATTACATTGCAATAGATCAAATGTTTGCTTTTGGCCCTGGTTTGAGGAATTAAACAAATGTGGTGTGTAATGTGTTGTTGGTAGTTTTTGTTATTACAGCAAATTACCAACAAGACATTTTAAAATGTATATTATTTATTGCTTTAAAAAAAAATCACAATTATACCTATTCTAAAATAGACTATTGAAAAATATCTATTTGTTTTCGGTCTAGACGAAATATAGATGAGATGTAGAATTAAAAATATGCCAACGATGTGGTCCACTTTTGCTTTCTAGAATACAAGTGAATTATATTTAACTCCACTGTTTGAAGACGTTACTATATACAACATCTGCAATCAGTGTTGTATTTTTTCTATTATTGTATTTTTTCTATTATTGTATTTTTTTGATTTAACTGATGTAAATATGTTTGATTTTTAACTTCTATTTTTATTTTTAATAATTATATTCCTGTTTCCTGTTTTCTTGAGCTGCTGTAATGCAAAAATGTTCCCCATGGGGGATCAATACATTTTATCTTTATCTTTAATCAAAGATTCAATAAAAATAAAAATAAATTAAAAAAGATTTAAAGTTAAAGACTGATGTTATCTCTTTTTGTGATTCATACAGTAGTAAACTATACATCTTTCATATAAGGGCTATCGATTGGGAAAAAAGGAGGTCTTTGAAGTTTTCCCCTTTTGCTCTCCTTGACTCTGAACTATTAATGGATCCAATACATAATCCGCAATCAATCTACAATGAAAATGTTCATGCTTTTAGTACCTACTATGATTGCCATCTGTTTCTTTTTACACTAGAATATCTGTGTTTTTGACTTGTGATCTTATGGTCTCGCCTCTCGACAGGAAGATGCTGTCGCTCTCTCGAGCAGTGGTGTCTGGGGTGGCCCGCGCTCCAGCTGCAGTCAGCCAAGCTGGAGTGACCGCTATCACCAGATATAACAGCACAGCACAGGTACCTGGTTTGTATTTAGTTTATACTATGGTTAAAATGTAAAAAAAAAAAAAAAAAAAGTTTTAATATTTGATGTGTTGGAATTATTTTTCCAGAGTGCTCCTAAGAAAACCACATTTGGACCTCTAGCAGATGAGGACAGAATTTTCACAAACCTGTATGGACGTCATGACTGGAGGTAACATGCTCTGTATAACTTTAAACATTGTGTGCCGAGTGATTTGATTGATGCACCCACACAATATGAAATAATGTCATGGGCAGTAAGAGTAAAAAAGAATCCTTATAACACAATGCTCTATTGCTAATATTTGTGCTCCAGGCTGAAAGGGGCACTGAAGCGTGGAGACTGGTACAAAACTAAGGAGATCCTTTTGAAGGGGGTCGACTGGGTCCTCAATGAGATCAAGGTCTCTGGTCTGCGTGGCAGAGGTGGAGCTGGTTTCCCTACAGGCATGAAGTGGAGCTTCATGAACAAACCCAGCGATGGCAGGTCAGTGAGGAGACAGACAGATTCACACCTGTACTTTGTTTTTTATGTATAAACACACCATGGCTGGGCGATATGGACCAAATGAAGAATAATAATATTAGATGATATGCTCCTTTAAATACAATAAAATATATTGAAAAGTTCCTTTCCTGCATAACAAAATAAACATGGCTGTGTTTTTTGTTAGTCAGGTGGTTTTTGAGTTTTGCTCAGAGAGAGACGGAGGAGGGTGAAGCGGGTCACACAGGTAGAGGAGAAATAGGATAACTGTACGGAAGAAACATACATAGTTATTTTAACGCAACATCATCTATATCAATGTAAGCCATATTGTAACGCCCTATATCTCATTAGAAAATATATTAATATTCAATTCAAAAAACTTTATTTGTCCAATTCAAAGGCACACAGAGCACAGTGCAGGTAGACGAAACATTTTAAACCTAAAATATAAAGTGTCAATTTAAATACAACTTAAAGCTTAAACTTAACTTAAAATACAAAATATAAAAAGAGTAGATATAAGTGGAAAACTCAAAGTTCAAAACTCTGTATGTCAGCTAGCACTAAAAGAAACAACCCTATTTTTGGATTCAAAACAAAAACAACATTGTGATGCAACAACAGGGATAGTTATCTGTCATAACAGATCACCTTTTCATCCCTCTGGAGCCAAAATGAAATTTGGTGTATTAAAGATTCCAAATACAGCTTCTTTAGGTGACATTTTATCCCAATTCTTTGTTTTAGGCCAAAGTACTTGGTTGTGAATGCTGATGAGGGAGAACCTGGCACCTGTAAGGATCGTGAGATCATGAGGAATGACCCACACAAGCTGGTGGAGGGATGCCTGATCGCTGGGATGGCAATGGGGGCACGCGCTGCTTACATCTACATCAGAGGAGAGTTCTACAATGAGTCGTCCAACCTGCAGGTGAACCTGGACAGAAACCTGCCGTTATCAACTGAAAACCAACAGAGTACAAACACTTTTCAGTAATGTTTGAAATCAGTTTATAGGAAAAGATTCAAGTAGCTTAAAACATGTAACCTATTAAGTTTTCTTTATTTAAAATATCCAGTTCCAAAATCACTAATTACATTTAAACAATTCTAAGAACAGAACAAACCAACGGAGTGACAAATGCAGAAGAACGAGACTAAAAAGAAAACTGATGAGTGCAGCCAAAACAAAATCAAGAGCAGTTTTCTGCAGAATGAATTCTCAAAACCTCAAATCTAGCTTTTTTTATGAGCTCTATTTCATGAAGTTGGTCTGATTATTATATTATTCCTTAAATAATATGAACATCTATACATTACATATATGACCTTTTTACATCATGGCAATATCCGTATGGTCTTATAGATGGATTTAATATGCTTTGAAATGTTTTAAAGTGCTGTATTTTCAATATGCTTTTCTAGGTTGCTATTAATGAAGCCTATGCTGCGGGGCTCATTGGAAAGAATTCCTGCGGCTCTGGTTATGACTTTGACGTGTTTGTAATGCGAGGAGCTGGAGCGTACATCTGTGGGGAGGAGACCGCTCTTATTGAGTCACTAGAGGGCAAGCAAGGGAAACCCCGCCTGAAGCCCCCCTTTCCTGCTGACGTGGGTGAGTTCTAGAGAAACCAAGTGTGGAATATAGAATAGAATGACTTTATTGATCCCAATCTGGGAAATTGTGGTGTTACAGCAGCAGGTTATCAGAGCAAATAAAACAATATAAGAATAGATACATAAATAAGCACTTAGAATATAAAAAAAGGAATAGAAAGAGATTTATACATCAAGGATTTAACTTAACATTCTTACTGGTTTAAATAATAATAATAAATGAAAAATTAAATACAACATTTATTAAGACTTGTCAACTGAATGTAAAAATACTTGCTGGAGGTAAGAGATGTAAGTTTGCAAAAACAGTGGTAAATATGTAATAACAATATAGAGGGTTAGCTGTGTAAATTCATGGCTCATCAAATATATGTTAAAGTTATAGTATAACAACATAAAGAATATACAAGTATAACTGATACATCATATACATGAAACAGTTTTGTTATTTGACTTATCTAAATGTTGGTTACTAATGCTGAACACTTTTGTTATTGTAAAATAAATTAAAAGCATTTTCTAAAATATCAGCATACCTTTTTTGTTTCAATCCTGAAGGTGTGTTTGGTTGCCCAACAACTGTTGCAAATGTGGAGACGGTATCTGTGGCTCCCACAATCTGTCGCCGTGGAGGCTCGTGGTTTCTGGGCTTCGGCAGAGAGAGAAACTCCGGCACAAAACTCTTCAACATCTCCGGCCATGTTAACAACCCCTGCACTGTGGAGGAGGAGATGTCTGTTCCTCTCAAAGACCTCATTGAGAGGCACGCAGGTACAGATATGCAGAAGAAATACTCACAAAAATAAGAGACATCGTAACTGAGACAGCATTTTTTTATTTAAAGGATAAAGTGAATTAATAGTGATGTTTCACTGATGTGAGTTTTTGATTTTGTCTAAAAAACTGCTTGTGATGTAAAGAATTTTCCCTTTAAATTATTTAATGTGAAGTGAAAACCTTAATGCTTCAGTTGTTTGTCTGCACTTGTTTATCTGCCAAGGGGATCCGCAAGTTTAAAGATTAAGTCAGCTTAACATAAGCACAACATAAGTCAATGCGGTTTTTACTTCATTTTACTTAATTGAAAGAAACATCTGTCTGCTAGGTGGAGTGCGCGGTGGGTGGGATAACCTGCTCGCTGTAATCCCGGGCGGCTCCTCAACACCCCTCATTCCCAAGAATGTGTGTGAGGAGGTGCTGATGGACTTCGACGGCCTCATCCAGGCTCAGACTGGTCTGGGTACGGCTGCTCTCATCGTCATGGACAAATCTGTACGTCTGTCTACCCTGCAGCATCACTCAATACTCGCTGAGAAATACAAAAAAAACATGTGTTACATTGATAAATGCATTGCTTTTTCAGACTGACATTATCAGAGCAATCGCCCGCCTGATTGAGTTTTACAAACATGAGAGCTGTGGTCAGTGCACGCCCTGCAGAGAGGGTAAGTCACACTTTAATCTACACTACACCAGTCGGTTCTCTGCCTCCTTACATACTTATGAATATCATTTTCCCTTTGATCGGTCTCTGCAGGAGTGGACTGGATGAATAACATGATGTGGCGTTTTGTGCGCGGTGATGCTCGGTCGACAGAGATCGATATGATTTGGGAAATCAGTAAGCAGATTGAGGGTCATACTATCTGTGCCCTTGGAGACGGTGCGGCATGGCCAGTGCAGGTAAACATGAATATTCAAAAACAGGATAGTTGAAAGGATAAAAAGAGAACTGTAAAATATTATTCAGTCAAAATACTGTAGGATTGGATCCACACATCACCGGAAGACTTAAAACATCTAAATTAAAAAAAACGTTCAAGATAAATGATGTACTATCTTTCTTTTATCCCAGGGATTGATCAGGCACTTCAGGCCTGTGATGGAGAGCAGAATCACAGAATACCAGCAGCAGCAGCAAGCCAGGGCTTAAACGGCCCCTTTGACACCTTGAACTCCTTCTTCTGCCTCATTTGTCCTTAACCTTTTGTCACTGACAAATTATTTAAAGTGATAATGTGCCGTCACATAACCTCTTCATCAAGATTTCCATTGATGTTTGCCTTGTCCTATTACAAATAAAGTGCTATCAATCACAAACAAGATTTTTGAGGTTTGTTTTTGAACATTTTTTTGTGTGTGCATGTTTGTACATTTGCAAGAAAAAGTATGTGAACCCTTTGGAATTTCCTAGTTTTCTCCATAAATTGGTCATAAAATGTGATCTGATCTTCATCTAAGTCTCAACAATAGACAAACACAGTCTGCTTAAACTAATACCACACAAACAATTATATGTTTTCATGTTTTTGTTGAACACAACATGTAAACATTCACAGTGCAGGGTGGAAGAAGTATGTGAACCCTTGGATTTAATTACTGGTTGACCCTCCTTTGGCAGCAATAACCTAAACCAAATGTTTCCTGTAGTTGCAGATCTGACCTGCACAACCGTCAGGAGGAATTTTGGACCATTTCTCTTTACAAAACTTTTTCAGTTCAGCAATATTCTCGGGATGTCTGGTGTGAATCGCTCTCTTGAGGTCATGCCACAGCATCTCTATCGGGTTGAGGTCAGGACTCTGACTGGGCCACTCCAGAAGGCGTATTTTCTTCTGTTGAATCCATTCTGTTGTTGATTTACTTCTGTGCTTTGGGGTTCGTTGTCCTGTTGCATCACCCATCTTCTGTTGAGCTTCAGTTGGTGGACAGATGGCTTTAAGTTTTCCTGCAAAATGTCTTGATAAACTTGGGAATTCATTTTTCCGTCGATGATAGCAATCTGTCTAGGCTGATGCAGCAAAGCAGCCCCAAACCATGATGCCCCCTCCACCATACTTCACAGTTGGGATGAGGTTTTGATGTTGGTGTGCTGTGCCTTTTTGTCTCCACACATAGTGTTGTGTGTTCCTTCCAAACAACTCAACTTTGGTTTCATCTGTCCACAGGATGTTTTGCCAGTAGTGCTGTGAAACATCCAGGTGCTCTTCTGCAAACTTCAAACGTGCAGCAATGTTTTTTTTGGACAGCAGTGGCTTTCCCCGTGGTGTCCTCCCATGAACTCCATTCTTGTTTAGTGTTTTACGGGGCGGTTTTAAGCCGAGGTCTACCTCACCTGGTCGCCTCTCAACTGGAAGGTCGAGGGTTCGATCCCCAGCTGGGCTACATGTCCGATGTGTCCTTGGGCAAGACACCTAACCCCGAATTGCTCCCGCTGCTTCAGTGGTGGTGTATGAATGGCATTAGTTACTTCTGATGGATGATACTACATAGCGACCACTACCATCAGTGTGTGAAAGGGTGTGACAGGTGGTGTAAAAAGCGCTTTGAGTAGTCGGAAGACTAGAAAAGCGCTATATAAGCTCAAGTCCATTTACCATTTACCAAGTCCATTTTTCGTATCGTAGATTCGCCAACAGAGATGTTAGCATGTGCCAGAGATTTGTGTAAGTCTTTAGCTGACACTCTAGGATTCTTCTTCACCTCATTGAGCATTCTGCGCTGTGCTCTTGCAGTCATCTTTATAGGACGGCCACTTCTAGGGAGAGTAGCAACAGTGCTGAACTTTCTCCATTTATAGACAATTTGTCTTACTGTGGACTGATGAACATCAAGGCTTTTAGAGATTCTTTTTTAACCCTTTCCAGCTTTATGTAAGTCAACAATTCTTAATCGTAGGTCTTCTGAGAGCTCTTTTGTGCGAGGCGTGGTTCACATCAGGCAATGCTTCTTGAGAGTAGCAAACTCAAACCTGGAGTGTGTTTTTTAAAGAGCAGGGAAGCTTTAACCAACACCTCCAATCTCGTCTCATTGATTGGACTCCAGGTTGGCTGAGTCCTGACTCCAATTAGCTCTTGGAGAAGTCATTTGCTTAGGGGTTCACATACTTTTTCCACCCTGCACTGTGAATGTTTACATGTTGTGTTCAACAAAAACATGAAAACATATAATTGTTTGTGTGGTATTAGTTTAAGCAGACTGTGTTTGTCTATTGTTGAGACTTAGATGAAGATCAGAACACATCTTATGACCAATTTAATCAGAAAACTAGGAAATTCCAAAGGGTTCACATACTTTTTCCTGCAACTGTATGTAGGAACATGTCTAAAGGAACGCCTTTTTTATCTTGTGTACTTTTTAACTGTAAAAAATAAATGTATCAAATCACATCAAACAAATATAGATGCAGGTCTCCACTGAATTATTTTCCTCATACTTTGCTGTTGTTTATTATAGACTAAAAAAATGATCTGAATTCCCCAGACATAATTCATGTAGAATATTTTAATGTGTAAAAAATCTTGCTGCTGATAGTTGAAGATCTTTACTGTTACTTCAAGGACCGAACAGTGACTGTTTTACAATGATTAAAGAAAATCATGATGAGTAAATTAATGAAAAAAACTGACTAATTTGGCAGAAAGCGTAACAGGAAAAAAATTAAGAGGTTACCTACAGTTTAAAAATATATTATTGTTCAGTTATTAAAGATTTAAACAATGGTTTCACGTTTTGAAAATTTGATCTGTATAGTCACTTTTTTAATTTGTACATTTTGTTGATTAAAATTGTCATTGGCAGTGTCATTTGCACTATCAACTCAAATCTCGCGATATCAGGGGCCTCTCCCTTGTCACGTGACGTGGAGGCAGCTTCATTTCGGTGGACGCTTCGAACGGTAGGAAATGGAAACCCTTTTGAATTGTTTACCATGAGTTTAGTTGAAAATTATTTTAATTCCACCAACAAACGCACGAAGGGTTGACCAAAAAGCTAGCAGAATGCGACGCTTTTTGAAATCTCGCTAAAATGTATGAGCTCGTAATTATAGCTGTGCATGTGGAGCAGGGTCTGCGTTCTCCATCCTTATGTCAACTAGCTTTGCACGAAATTGCTGCTTTTCCCAATAAACTACTTGTTTGAGCAATTAAAAAAAACGTTTTTCTTCAGCATGGGAATGATTTAAGAAAATGTGTTATGTTTTCACTGAACCCCTGTCAAATGTTTGATTATGTATTTAAAATGTCCCATTGCTTCGTAACGTGACGCCAGTGCTCTTGAAGCTAACCCTCTGTCGTTGTAGTGACTGTGTCATTGCAGACACCTGAACATAGTATTGATGGTTTCAAGTGTTTGTTTGTATAAACTCCAGCAGCGTGGAAGCTCCTTGTGTCTGTGCTAGTGTTTGAAAGCTCCAGCATCGAAATGTACAAAATAGAGCATGTCATCGTGGGAAGCGAAGTGAAACCCGCCGCAAAGGAGATGAAAACGGAGACTCTTGTCGGTCCTTTGCAGTCCTGTAAGCCCAACATTTGTTTTTGAAACATCATATTTTTTTGCTTTGTTGTGAATCTACCTTTAAGTCTCTTATTTACTAATCTCCAAAACCCATGTTGTCTTATGGTGATGCAGACCAGCATGAGAGTCTGCAGTGTTTCCAGTGCTTCATCACATTCTGTAACGCCAAAGCCAAGGAGCGACACATGAGGAAGAGTCACCGGGAGCTGTACAAGCAACAGCTGCAGCAGGTAAACACAATAAACATGCAAGCTCAGCTTCCTAGAAGAGATACAAGCCCAGATAATCAAGTCGTGTAAGAGCGGATGGTTTAAGTGCTGAAACCGATTATTTTCTGTATTAAAGAAATTATTAGTTAATTGCTTTGTCAATTTATTGTTTAGTTTTTGATACATGACTATATAATGACATATCCCATTGGGAAAATTGGTTCAGCCAATTGCTTGTTTTGTCTTAAAAACTAACATTTCTCACATATGAGATGTTGTAATTAATGTAATTAATTCGCAGGGATTCCTTCAGGTAATCAAGATTTATGAGTAAGAAAAAAAACCCAATATTAATCAGCCAAGATCTGTCATTGCTGAAAGCATTTTTTGTAATTGTATTTTTTAATTTGTTATGGTATATCTGCATTAGCTGTTATTAATGTTTTTAATTTGTTATGGTATATCTGCGTTAACTGTTCTTAATGTTTTTCATTTGTTATGGTATATCTGCGTTAACTGTTATTAATGTTTTTCATTTGTTATGGTATATCTGCGTTAGCTTACAATGTTGGCAGGGCTGTTATATCAGTTATACTTCTATGTAGACTTCCTGAATATTTAAGTCTTTTTGTACATTTTCATTTTCAATTATGAACTGAAGACATAGTTTTGTTTGTAAATGTCCCCCTGTGAGTAAAATTAAATTTTGTAACCGTTTGACATCCTTTTTAAGAATCATTGAAAAAAGCATTGGGTGCTGCTTTCATATTTTAAACCAGTTTTTTTTGCACTTCATTTTGCAGACTGACACAGTCTTCACTTGCTACCAGTGTGACAAAAGCTTCCCGTCTTCTGAGATGCTCAGTGAGCACCAGGTCAGCCACAGCACAGAGGAGAAGCCTTTCAGCTGTACCTACTGCAAGAAAACCTTTTTAACCTACACTGAGGTGAGGACGCAGCAGGTAACATGTTAGCATGTTAGATTATTAAATAACCGTTTAAATGTCTATGCTGTTTGTTTAATGTCTTGCAGGTGAACAAACACAGAAGACACGATTGCATAGGGCGAAAGTTTCCCTGCAGGGATTGTGGCGCCCTGTTCCAGAGTACTTCACGACTGCGCTACCATCGCATTGCAGAGCACCCCAAGGGCTCGTTAATTGCTGATGGTGTCAACACCTACCAGTGCTGTAAATGTAGCTGTGGTTTTCAGACAGAAAAAGAACTCCTGCAGCACCAGGAAACATTTGCTGATAGTGTTAACTGTGACGTTAAGCCCCAGGGTAAAAAACGCGGCCGTAGACCGAAGAACGCAGCTCAAGGAGGGACGATTGAGGGCAAGAAGTTCAAAACGGAAGAGGAATCAGAGGAAGGATGTAACGACTCTACAACGGAGGGATGCTCATCTAATGAGCCACAAACGCAGCTCAAAATTCCCTGTCCTGAAGCAAACTGTGATCTCCTTTTCCCTTCTGTTACAGCACTGCGGGCACACAAGAGAGGGGAACATGGGTCGACCTCTCTCAAGCCTCACAGATGCACAGAGTGTGATGAAAGCTACGCTCAACCTGAGCAGCTCAGAGCTCACATTTCTCAGTCTCATGGTTCTGAATACAACTGCCCCACCTGTGTAAAGAGCTTTACAACAGAGGGCGATCTGCAGATCCACCAGAACACCCACACTGATGGAGAGGAGGTAGCAGAAAAAAGATAATGTACAGTTAAAAAGACTGCAGCTTCATCCTACACCATTCAGTTAAATACTTGTCAGAGTATTTCTTCCTATCCCCTTTGTGTAGGTAGATATGTGAATAGTTTAGGGTGAGTATTTGAAGGGAGGTTATGCAACACAATTGAATTATGGAAGTTGCTTCTGGACTGACATTTTTCAATTGCTTTTATAAATACCATACATCCTACACTTGTGAATAAAACTGTACCAATCAGTGCATAAACATGATTAACTAGTGCCATGAGCTCATGGTGTTAATATTACCGCTACTGTACTGGAAATATTTATATTAATTGAAGATTATCTGGTTCATTCCAACTCAATTGTGGGAATATTTTGTATTTAATGGTGAAGTTTATTCTTAGGAAAGTCATTAAGGTTACAATTGTACTTGGAATGTAAGTCCTATCATAAACAATCCAAAATCTCCTGAATGGGCCACTGTATACAATGCTATGCCTTGCCTTGACGAATGTTGTATTCTCTGGGTCTTTGTTTACTCTTTCAACCATTAAATTGTTGCTGCCTTGAACAAAATGTTTGTCTCTAGTGTTTTTATTGAAGGGCAAAATGTAAAGGGGTTTGTCAACTAAGACAGAAAAACACCAAAGTAGTCTTATTTACATTAACGTAATAGTCGTGGGTTATGGTAGAGACTGTTTTTGTCCTCTGTAATTTTAAAGATACAAACTTTATTTGTGTGAGAGATTTGAGATTTTTTTTCAGAAAGTTGTTAAACAAATGATCTGAAATCATAATTTTGACCATTATGAATGACTATAACCAGAAATAGACAATTTAAAACTGCATATTCGTAGTATAATAAGTACAGTAGTGTCCTACTTTTAGGACACCTGCTCCTTCAGGTGAATACATTTATACTACCAGTAGAAGTGATGCATAGTAATAGTTTTAAATAACATTTGCATCTTGACTATTCTTTAGTGTATTGTTAAAATTAAAAGTAGGGGTAAGTACACTATTACATTTTAGGTTTTACTCCTGACATGTATGGTATATCTTATACTTGAATGTTTAGATTTACACATTTAATCTCTCAGAAATTACTTTGCTATGGTTTTGAAAAACTATTTCAAACTGCAGTTTGAATTAGTTTAATATATTAAGCAACATAATATATATATATATAAAACTTGTAATATTCATTGTTTACATTATAATGTATTGCAACTTTTACCAAAGTAGGTGATCTGAATATTTCTAAAACTCTGTTGTTGCCAAAATTATGTGTTCAGGTTTTATGCATTTTATTTCATGAACAAGAATTGTAAAAACAATTTTGATAAGAGAGAGATTTTGTATGCAGTAGAAGTCGCGCAGTGTTTCGGATCGGAGAGAGTCAAGTGTCGACGAAGTTCGTTTTCCCATGATGCATCTGTGTTTCCACTCTATCTCGCGCCTTTGCCTCTGCGCAGTCCATCTTGCTCTCTTCATATCGCTGCTGTCAGCCTCTGCTGCCAGCGCGCCGTCCGTGTTGTTGTAGTAAATAATGGCGGCATCGGGAGGCGGATTATCACCTCCCGCTACCGTCGCGGGTTTAAGCACACTAGCTCCGGCCAAGGCTCGTTTCCCCGGTCGACCATGCACGGCTCGAAGCAGGCTGCGGTCGGAGAAACGTTCCAGACGCGGAAGGCTAGGCTCGGACGATGGGGAGCTGGCTGACGGAGGGCCGAGGCCCGTAAACATCGGTCTAGCGTTGAGCGAGGACCCGTCCCTGCTGCGCCTGCTCGGGGTGGCGGAGAAGCACAGCCGGCAGAGAGATGCGGGGTTCGACTCCAGCAACAGTGAGGAGGTGAATAAGCTAACTATAGCATGTCAGCTACACGGGTTACGTTTCGCTATATGGAGCACTTGGATGCATTTCATTTCAAATAGCAACATTAAAAACTATTTGTGTATTACTTAGTAAAAATATTTAAGCTAATGTAGAGCTAGTTAGGGGGAACTTACCCAGCGAACACTTAACCATTGTAGCTAGTCGTGTTCCTGCAGGCTATGTTTAAGATTGGTTGGTGGGCGAATGTTTCCAGTCTGCCGCCTCTTCAGATATTAATAGTTGATAACCTGATTTAAATTGTCTATATCAGTGCTGTAAGTTGAAACAGCCATATATTTAAAGAGATCAGTGTCCGCACAGCTGTGTTTGTTTGCAGCGGAAGAGCGGAAACTTTGGCGGTATGATAACAATCGTGAACGGGTGTTTGTTGTAGAAACCGGGAAATGTCTTTGTTTTTATCCCCAACTCAACATGTTTGTTGAGATCAATTCATCACACATACACACTATCAATCTTGTCGTTGTTGAAACGTCGCTGTGACTTAACCTGGAGTTGACTCTCTCCACGTTGGAGCGGTCAGCTGACTGCTCGGTGTTTTGAACGTCAGAATAACAAAGTGGGATGCTAAAGGACAAGAAACATCAACGTTACTAGTTACAAAAAAGATGCAGAAATTGGACCATCCACTCATCATCTCGTCCAGTATCTAGCCTTTCTTAAAACACACGCCAGTACAGTCTATGTTTACAAATATTCACCTCCACCATCACGCATATCTCCAATTTTCATATTGGGGGTTTAGAGGTTAAGTGGTTTGAAAGGTTAAGCTAAAAAAATAAATAAAAAGGTTTTCCTACCTTTTTACAATTGTTTTTAGAAAAGGAGCATAGTTTAAGCATGTCAGTGCTCTGGCATAAGTGGAACAAGCATAACATTATTGCTTGCTTAAATTTTCAATCCAAATGGATGAAGATTAACATACTTGGGGCGGCAGTAGTAGCTGTCTGTAGGGACTTGGGTTGGGAGCCAGAGGGTCGTTCTCGTGCGGACCAAAAATACAGAAGCTGTTCTGGTAGCTGGAGAGGTGCCAGGGCACTTCCCAAGTACTACTGAGGTGCCATTGAGCAAGGCACCGAACCCCCCACCTGCTCTGGTGCGCTGAGCGTAGCAGCCCCAGACTCTGACATCTCTCCAGTAATGCATGTCCACATGTCCTGTTTGTGCATGGTTGTGACGTGGGCCTATGCGTGTGAGAAGCATGTCTCTAAATAACGGAGTGTAAACCAGAATTACCGTAATTAAGTATTTCAAAATTTTGAAAAAATGGAATCGAGGGTTGTTGTTAGACATACAGTGTTTGAGGGATGGTGTGATTGTGAAGTGGATTGATGTAGTCTTAAATTACTGTAATTGTTATTTTACTTTTACAAAAGCCCATAATGTAGCCTGATAGTGGAAACATTAATAGTTAGATTATTGTTTATTATCTGATGATACTGTATCGATTAACAAAAACACTGTATTTATTTTTTAATATTGCCAAATATTTAATATATCACAATATTTTCAGTTTTAAATGATGTAACATACCATATTTTATTGCCAGAGTGAAATACAAAGTTCAGTTTATTAGACCCACCTAATTATTTTTTACTTATATTCAGAAAGTAATGCTGTAGTTTTTCTAGACCATCAAAGACTACATCTTGCAAGAGGCATACAAAGACATATTTGACCAACGAGCAAGGACTTGAATCTGCAGCACAATATAGGAACTAGTGTGTCATTGACTACCAAGTTGGTCTGCTTTAAACCCATGCAAGATAGGATTCTGATAATGATATAATGCCAAATCGGATCTCATCATATTATTTAATCTTCCGAGCAGGGGGTTTAGTGTCTGACATCAGTCAAAATTCACTGATGCAATCCCTTTGGAGTGGACTGTAACAGAATCACATGGCCCGGGCTTAAGCTTGTGGATGCTGCTCAACTGGAGTACCATACGTCACTCAGTGCATCTCTGCATCTCGCACTCATGTGCCCTTAAGTGCTTTTGAATGGACTCTCATGTTGATGAATATTTGGAGCCGTTACTTTTGCCCATGACAATGGATGTGAGTTATTAAAGATGAGGTAGGCTTTTGTTTTGCTTTAGTGGGACATCTTCAACTCGACATGTTTCTGAATGAGAGGTTGCTGGATGCATGCTTTGCTTCAAAGTGTCTGTAAACTTATGTAGAAATGAAGTATGAATTGTTATCACTCTTTCAGGGTACATGAAGCTTACTTAACAATTGCAGTTTGGCTGAAGTGCTCCTCTAATTAACTAAAGATAAAATATTGCATATATCATTCAGTATACTGTATCTCACAGGTCTTGTGTAGAGATGGTGAATAGGTAGTGAGCCCGATGAATTTTGTTGTTTTTAATTGTTGACTCATATATTGAAACCAAAATCTGCTTGGTTTGTTGCCTCAGCAGCACACTGATGCAACACTGTAGTAAGAGTAAAGAGCTTTGACTGTTACTGCAGCAGCAGGGACAGTACCTGATAATCCATCTATGGACTCAGAAATGGGAGGAAGTTGAAAAAAGAAAGTAGATGTTTGAGTTCTCACCAAGGGATGTATGGTTGTATCAGTTGACTCGGTATCTACCGATAGCTTCCTTGTTGACACGTATCAACTGATCAGCAAATAACGTGGTATACACTGTAGGTCAGAAGCCTTTTTGTTTTTTGCATCAATTTAATGCTGGCAAGCTAGTATATCCAACTGCTAATTCACAGAATGTTTCTTGTTGGGTAGAAGAAGAAGTCATCAGTTGTACAAACTCTGATTCATCTTCATGGTCAAACGTGAAAACGTCAGGTGTGTGGGAGTCTAAGATCAGCAACATTTACTGTGTACGACATGTTCAAGTGAAGAATTATGAAAAGAAACACAATGGTATTGGAATCGTCAATCGGCTAAATTGTTATATTAAACATTGTTATTGGCCAGTGAAGTTTAATGTAAGGTTTGACTTTCGATTGAAAAGTTTTTGTAAGCGCTGACATTTTTACAATTTCTTTAAATATTAATGATGAAAGTATTTCATATTTGGTACATTGCTTTGTTTTCCTTTTTTTTCTCAGAGATTGATGACCGCCAATATTAGCCACAACGGTAGAGGGCTCTTCAGTTGTAAAATCAAGAAACATATTTTAAACCATAATCGGGATGTAAAGTAGAACACAGACATTGGCAGCTATAAGGGCAGGGTTTGATAAGGAAACAAAAACATTTTATCGCTTTTCATTTTGACTGTCAAAATGTAAATCTCATCAGATCAATTAAAATAAATCTAGATTGTGACACGGTAAATTTAAGATCAGCGACATGACTTAATCTGTTTCTCGACATGCATTATGATGGAAAATATACACACAGACATGTGTCTATGCACCTGAAACTTAATCACTGTTGTTGATTTAATCACAATATACTCATGAGAAAAAGTAGTTAGTTGTTTAATTACAGGGCTCAACACAAACTTTAAAAGTGATGAGTAGAAAAACCACATCCCCTCCCTCTGTAATTTTCACTCACCTTTTTAATTTGAGTATTTAGGACAGTATGCTTTTATATATCGAACTCAAATATGATGCAAGTTATTTTCAAAGCTTTATTACTGTCTAGACTAAACTCTTTAAGTTTCATTTGAAAAAAAAAGACACAAAAAATTATGAAAATGTATTTTTAATCAGGAAAAAATCCCTCCCTCCTTTCCTGTCTTAAAAAACAAGTATATGGCAGCTGTTTTCTTGATCTTTACAGAACTAGCAGGTCACTTGTTGGTTGTATCCAAGACTTATGCAAACATTTATCTTGTTTCTTTTCTTCCTTAATAAGACAGTTGGCACTGATGGCAGCCAAATGAAGCCAAAGGAAAATAATCGGAGGACAATTTGTCATATTTGTAGCCCATGACAAACTGGCAACTGATACTGACTTTTTCTTATCCTCTTCAGAAGTGCTTTTTTATCTTGGCTAGCAAACATCATTTTTTAAACGGCCAGTTAAGCTTTAAGGTTTATCTTGGTGCAAGGATACGGTTTTGTGTTTTTTTTTAGCAGGTTGTGTACAGCATCCCTATCTTTATTAATAAATGTCCAGATACTGCATTAACACCAAGCTAACGGTTGTTTTTGTCTGTATTTGTCTCCAGGAGGAGGATTTCACTGGATTTGGGACCTCGTCCGTTCGTCCACAGAAATCTTCTGGCACTGTTCCCCAGTCTTCTCCTCTAGGAGCTTCAGATTGCTCTCCTGGAAAGCCTCTTATTGGAAAAATTATGCCCAGGACCCCAAAACCAGCTCTGATTGGAAAAATTGTCCCTAATGTCCAAAAAGAGGGCCAGGACGTAAAAGACATCGAAATACCAAAAGTGGTCAATAAACTGCGAGGCAAGCAGGTAGATCTCACTGCAGCAGAGCAGGCTTCAGGTAAACTTAGCAGCACAAAGTCAGCTGACTTTGTCAGGAAAGCAGGAAAATCAGCAGACTCCCGCAGCTTGAAAAACCAAACCACCGCAGCAGTTGAGCTGATTAGCACTCAGACAGCAGTCATTGGCCACGATAAAGCTTCTACAGTCAAAGAAAGAGGCGAGGTGTCAGAGGACTCCGGCACGGACCAATCACAGTCTCGGAGAGCCGTGAAACGCAGGAGGGGCTTTCCATTGGGGCACGCTAGACACACATCTCAAGCAGTTGCCCTGTCCTTTCCCAAACGGCAGCGTAAGAGGACGGCTAAGGGAATGGCTACTTCACCTGAGGCAGGTGCACAGAGCGGGGAGGAGGAGGAGGCGGCGGCGATGCCCCTAAAATGTAAAGCTACAGATTCCCCATCAAAAAGAACGCACAAAAGAGGACGGCGATCTTTGTTTGGGCACAGGCGGAAGCAGTTGAAGGACGGTCCACTCATTAAGTACCCCAAAGTTGCTCGCCATCGCACTAAACGTGTTTTTTACGCCTACGTAGCAGAGCCCATTCCAGGCACAGAGACCCCTGATGGGCAGCTACATGGTCCGAGTACTACTCCATCACATGGTGAGACAAGCTTATTTCCTGAACAAGTCCAGCCAAGCTCAAACAACTCCTTTACCACGGTAACGAGCGGACGATCCTCACGCGTTATAAAAGCTCCAAAGAGGTTCTTGGACGAAGAAATGATTCCATTTCCAAAAGGTTCTCTGTCAACATACCTGAAGAGTCAAAAGAAAGAGGACGGAAAACCAAGTCCATCATGTCAGGAGTCAACCTATGACGACAGCTCGCTGCTGTCGGACAGTGACTCTGAGTCTGAGTCTGAGTCTGAGGTTGAGAGTCCGTCTGCTGTGACAAAGTTCCCATTAAAGCCAAGCCCAGGCACAAGCCACCTCGAGATCTACAAGAACCTCAAGAAACTCACCTTGAAACTTGCTGAGAAAAAGAAAAGCCAGCCAATCCCTCAGGGAGATGACACACAACCTGCAGAGGGTTCGACCTCTAATGTCAAGAAGAGGCGGAGGTCCAAGGTCATGGTGGAGGAGATGGACTCTCCCGGTGTTGTGAGGAGACTCGCCATCGTGGTGAACAAGGACGTGCAAGCATCTTCACATATGCCATTGGGAGACAAAGGCAACAACAGCTGTAAGGATTTTCTTTGATATTAGTGTTTAATCTTTTACAACATCTCTCCTGGATTATCATTGAGATGTTATTTGATCTTAATTAGACTCAAATATTATGTTCAAGTTAAACTTGTTGAAATAAGGTTTTATTTAATCAGCAGATACGTCTACATTTGTTGGGGGTTGTATCAAAGCCTTTCTTTATTTTTGCTTTTTTTTGGTGCAGGTGAAGCAAGAAGTGAAACCGGGGACAGTCATGAAGTGTTGGAAGTTAGCGGACTCAGCCATCGGATCGGTCTTAGTGGAGCTAATAAGACGATGCTCCACCTGCTGAAGAAAGCAAAAGTCCAACTCTTCAAGATTGATCAGCAGAAGCAGCTGAAGTTGTCGCAGGTAAGAAGCTGAGGTTAAATCTGCAGATGTATAAAGAGTCTTAGTGCTGAAAAACTTCAAAGATAAGTATGATTATTATTTTTAGTCTGAACTTTAATCAGAAAGCAAATAGCTACTTCGGTTGATTGGGAAAGTTGTATTAACATCTCTAACTTTAAACTTTTATTTTCTTTCATTGTCTTGACCAATAGTTTGGCTCCAAAGAAACACTGGTACCAGTGAGTGGAAGAAGGAGGAGGAGGAGACGAGTTGGCATATCACCCAAAGATGATAGTCCACAGGTAATCAACATTTCATGTCAAAATAAGTGTTTGAGTTTTTATCTTTCCTAGAGAATCCCCACCAGTGCCTTTGTTTGTGTTTGCTGAGCTCATGGGAATAAGTACACAGGATAATTGTCTTTTGGGCCTTTAGAGTCCAACATAAAGGAAACATTTTTTTCTTCTTAAATAAGACATGCAACCCCAATATCAGTTTTTATGTACTAAACAGGAAACAGAAAAAAATAAGTATTTATTGTTTTTGGGATCTGTTAATGTAAAGATTACACAACATAAAGGGTAGATTGTGCAGTAGCACTTTTTATCTTTTTGTCATCATAAGAAATTCATTGGGAGGTTGTTTTTCCTAGTTTCTATAGCTGTTTTTAACTGTTTTCTTTTTTTAAGCTCACAGATTTTTTTGTGTCTGTTTGTGTGCAGGAGCAGCCACTAGGCGGTCCTAGGATCAAACATGTCTGTCGTGCAGCAGCTGTGGCTTTGGGGCAGCCCCGTGCAATGGTGCCTGATGATATTCCCAGACTTAGTGCCCTGCCACTGCACGAGAGGGAGGGCATCACCTTTTCTCCTGCAACAGAAGGTACAGAGCATCTGTGTGTCCTTGTTTGTCAGTAGAATGTAGCTTTTCGTTGTCTACACCAACAAAGGCAGAGAACTTCAGGTCATTTCACATTGCCCTGTTTATGTGCAATGGTTTTCCATAACAGCGACGTGTAAATCTCAAGTTGTTGGTCTTCACGGCACACCTCTTTTGCCTCTGCAATCCAATAACACTCGTTGAAATCACACACTAGGACAGCAATATAACTGAGCTGTTTGGTCCTGAAAAAATATGGAGTTGTCAAGATGGCTGTAGTGGAATCTCTGTGTCAGAGCTTAAAGTACTGCGGCGTGAGGCTGTGAGGGGAAGAGAATTAAAATAAACACATGTGGAAATGTGTATTGGATAGCTTGATCAAGTTCGACTAAATCGCAAGAAACGCTGCTCTCACATTCAACCTAACTAATGTTACTAGCCAATCAGAAACAGAGTAGGTGGGTGTCTGACAACACTAGAACTGAGGGACCTAGCGATGTAGCATGTTATGCTAGGCGCCGCCTAGGCACATTTCCAGCCGATATGATCGTCATTTAAGACAAATGAACTATGTGATCGATCTCCCTCACTCTGTACCCCTCAGACATGTCGCAGGTCTTTATACTCTGCAGGTGACCAGAGAGAAAGAGAGAGACGTCCGCCCTCTGTCTTTTATTTTATTTCATTTATTTTCCCGTTTTGTGCAGCTGCTTGCTGCAGATGTGGTTATCTCTTGGTTTTGCTGCGTGTTGATAAGAAGCCTCCCCGCACAAGGGTCACTTGTTACGATAACAGGATCACAAGTGAAACTAATTAAAACAAGTGTTTTGTTATGTTGCACAGAACCCCCGAAAGCCAATCGGTGCATTCAGTGCAAACCCAGAAAAAAAATAAAAATAAGAACACATCTTTACTACATGACCAAGCGTCAGAAATAAATCACATTCTGGATTATGTTTAAATGTTTATGTTTGCCATTCGTACACATGCAGAAACAAACCAAAATAATGCCAAACTAAATTATACATTAGCCACACACAGAATACTTGTATATAAAAAAAAAACGTTCTGCAGGGCTGGAATAAACACACTCTCCAGTCCACATGTTTATAAAATGATTTTATTCAAGTGAATGCATTCATCATTGTGTGAACATGTGTCTGATGAACACAGAAGAGAATTGAAATCGACACTAAAGGATAAAAAGATTAGATCAGTGTTTCCCCTAGGTTTACAGCGTTGGGGGGGTGGGGACAAGCCGACATGCCGACACGACGACACAAACACTTGAAGGAATCTTGGTGTTCATGTGTTACTTTTAATGACAGCTGTCCTTTTCTATCGGAAAGGTATCCTTAAATGACTTCTTTCCCTGATTTCCGACTATATCCACTATCCTATCCCTACAATAAAGGTACAAAAAGCCCAAAAAATAAATCTTTTAAAAAAATAAAAATAATAATATATATATATATTTTTTACTTGACCTTCAGGGGGGCGGGGGGGGGGGGGCGGGGGGGGGGGGGCAGCCGCCCCCCCCAATATAATGGTAGGGGAAACACTGGATCATAATTATAAAGTTGTGATCATAATTATAAAGATTAGATCATAATTATAAAGGGATAAGTTGGTGCAGAAAAAACGCAGGTCGGACTTGAACCCAGGTCTCCCGCTTGGAGCACCATAGCCCCTATAAATGGGATGGACCTAACTGCTAGGCCACCAGCGTCAATCATAGCCACGTGTGTAGCCTATAATGAAAAAAAGCAGGTAAACAATACATAATTGAGATCAAGTGTGACTGTGTGTGAGATTAATTGTGCCTTAAGATAGTTACAGACAGTCATGGTTCAGTGAGGAGTAGAATAGTGTAATATAAACTATCATGTTTCTTTGGAGGACCTGAACAATGATCCATTCTGTGACACAGAATCCATGAGTCAATCTGAACTGCACTGTGTGATCTGTTACACATTACTGTTCTATTCCACAATGACGTCAAAGTCAATTTTTCCTTCTCACTACAAATAAAAGACACAAACACCTTGTTGTAAAACTTCCAGCTCAAAGCCCATATGTACATGTAAACAACAGCCGCCAGAAACCCTCGAACAAATAGAACCAAACATGTAAGATTGGAATGTGCAAAGGTAGCTAATGTACTAGCTACACCGATACACAAGCTAATGTTAGCATTGGGCTAATATGACTACATATATGGTTTCATATTTGATGAAGACAAACAATCTGCCCACATCAAAACAAAACTCACACGTCCAACACTCTGCCATAACACTCTCGATAATGAAGGTTGTCCACATTTCATAACCGTGCTTGTGCTTGTACTGTGCCAAAGCATAGCTCTTCCAAGTGTGCCAGGAGGGCCAAGGAAGTGAACCGTGCTTCAGCGCAGATCGGAGTACTCACACTAGTCAAACGAGCTGGACTTTAGGTGTGAAGCGTGCTTGGGCATGGTGCGGATTGCCTTGTTGCTGAATTTTAACCAAGTCTGGTAGTTTCCATTAATACTGTAGCATCAACTGTTGCCTCTGTGTAGTTGGACTTACTCCCACCTTGTAGTAGTCAGGATCAACATCATTCATTCACAGAATGGCCGTAAAAAAGTAAACAACTTGATAACATTACCATCTTCCAGGTAGGTTTTTTTTATAATCTCATTCATCTGTTCCAACTTCATTGGCATTGTCCAGAGCTAACTTATATTCTGCCATTTCTTTATTGGCAAAACTACTCTGCTAGTTTATTATGATGAAAACGTTCACCAGCTAAAACTTTCTTAAAAGCTGCCATGGTGATGCCACTGCAGCAGTAATAAACACAGCGTAAAAATTATAAGAATTTTTAGCAAACATAATCTGCTGAGCACAAAAAATAAATAAATATATATATATTAGAAAACCTGCTCTTATTAGCTCAATGTAGTTGTAATACAAATACTTAAAAATACACAAAAATATCTTTTGTCACACACAGATTAGCCACCGCTGTTGGAAAGCTTTACCCAACACTGGTCGAGTGAGCATCACTCAGTATGAGGTGAGGAAGTGACGCTTGACAAATGAACACATTAAGTGCTGGTAGGAAAAAAAAAACTGATCTTTACACAAGATTATTCAAGCTACCGTCTTCATTGTGATTATGACAGCCATCACCTCTCAGTAATGTGTTTCTGTCTGAAGTTGCTTTGGGCCAGCTGGCATTAAAATACTCCCATTGGGGGTTGCAAAGACCCCCAGGGGAATCAAGGGATTACAGTTTCAAATGTATTTCCTGGTATTTTCTAATTAACAAGAAGTCAAAGAATCAGTGTATTTGTCTGAGACCTGATGTGTTCATGCATTCACCTAACTCGATTCTAGAGTGACTCCTTGGCTTTGTTCAGACTGGTTTCCAGATTATTTAGGAAGCCTTGACAGGAAAAAATAAAAAAACAGTACTGTGACATATACTTTATATAACTGATTCAGAGCCACATGTTTTCTCTAAAAAAAAAAAATGTCTCACTCTGTACACACTGGCTGATCAAATTTGATTTGAGAGTCAAGTACACAAGCTTCATTCATCACTGATGTTTTTTTGGTTTGGTGGAGTTCTGAAATGCAAAATGATGGAACTCCCATTTCTCTTTCATAATACTTCTACTTCTATCTATATATTATCACAGAAACCCAGGCTGCTAGGCTAGAGATGTCTGGACACACAAAGCAGATATGATCACGCTGCAGACAGTTTGAAAACCTTGTTTGAGAACAAATCTGTTTTGACTGCAGTCTGAACAAAGCAATTTCCTCAGGCAGCCAGTAGTAACTGGTAGCTGTAGTAGTCAGTTTTGCTTGTTAGCGGATTAACAGTAAATTAGCATATACGCTTCTCCAATCACAGGAGCCTTCCTGCAGTCTGAATAGTAAGTTCAAATGTGTCTGCCCCACATCACAGGTACTTAATAATAATGTCTATATAAATGTTGTTGCTCTCTACCCATCCTCTCCATCTCTCGCTTGCAGATGTGGCCGATGATGACGATGACATCGCTGATCAGGGCAGAGCTCAGTGGGTTGTCTCTCAGGAGAGCATCCGGAGGAGGGGGCGAGGAAGGGGAAAGGGAGTCGGCCACAAGTTCAAGAAAAGGAAGATCCTAAATCAGTTTATTCCCGGAGGACTCCGCTCCCGACGCTGTGGTATCTGCGAAGGCTGCTTGGTAGAGGAGGACTGCGCCGAATGTGTCAACTGCCTCGACAAACCCAAGTTCGGGGGGCCAAACACCAAGAGACAGTGTTGCATGTAAGTTGGTTTAATAAAAGCTACAGTCCTCCTGATTGATGTGATGCTGTCAACAAAATTCATATATTTTAAAATAGAAAATCTTTAAAAATGCTTTCAATTCAAAACCAGATAAGGAAAGCAAGTTGACAGTCAACACATTCATAGATGTCTGCTCATGGACTAATAATCTAATTAAACTCTTGATTATTTTTTCCTTAGATACAAAAAGTGTGCCCGGATTGAGAAAGCAAAGATGGAGCGCTTCATCAAACCACTGAAACGTAAGTCTCTAATTAGAAGATGCTCCTGCTCTTGTTTAATTCTAAAACTATTTTTAAGTTAACTGTAATAAAACCCCAAATCCAAACGCTTTGTCATAGACTGCTTAATAAATCATGCGGCCCCTCTTTCTCAGTCAAGGCGAGGCGAACGTCAGGCTCTGATTCCAGCAGTGAGAATGCAAACTGGATCTCTGGAGGAGCGGGAGAGGGATCGTCTTCAGTGGCTCCTGGGGTCAGAAAACACTCCCTGCGTAACATCAAACCCCGCTCATACAGCAACCTGCTGAAGTCTGAATCTGAAGAAGAAGAGGAGGAAGAGGAAAAGCAGGCAAAGGCAGAAAAACCCACTGTCAAGTCAGATGTTACTGCCGCTAGCAACAAAGGTAACTAAAGTGTAACTAACATTGGATTTACAGCAATAGTTGTAATATGTCATGGCAGTGCTGTTGGAAGTTAAAAATGTGTCTTAAATCCATTTCTCTTCTTTTTCGTGATCTTGGCACTAAAGATTTCGGATCACTGCCTGACAACCTTCTACCTGAGGCCGTGAAGCATCGCAGGCCTTTCCCCAGAGGGGCCGTCGGCAGACCCAGAGCTATCAAGGTAAAACCTCCAGCAGATTACCCCGCCTCGCCTTCATTATACCTCTGTATCAAACCTGGGTCAAATATTTGTTTGGAAAATGTTTTCTAGATGTTGTCAATTTAAAAACAACAACACACAGCCAAATCGGTGAATTATTATTTTAAAAAAGGACCATTTTGAGTTTAAGTGACAGTTCAATGATAAAGACAACAAACACCTCAACCATTTCCAACTTGGCCCAGGTCTGCGTATCACCTATTTTCTTCTCAAATGTAAAATTTGTTTGAGTATTTTTATATCAACTTTCACATTCAGCCTCTGCTAATCTTCTGTCTCTTTAGTTTCCTCTTCATGTATCACATCTGATCTACATTTTTACCAAATTCATGATAAAATAAAGCACAGTTATCTTTGAATCAAACACCAAAATCAGGCTAACTGCACAGTATGTCCTCACTTTTTTAAAACATCTTTTAAAATTAAATCAAAGAATATAAAACAAGAATAGGAAGCCAAAAATCAAAAAATACATTTAGACGAAAGAACATTAAAAATCCTTATGAAAACTGTGTACATAATAATATATTTAAGACATTTACAGTTTTCCCTACCTAAAGTTATTTTTTGCCATCAAATAACAGAATGCTGACATGAAGTAAATACTTTCAAACAATCCATCAATGAAATTAACTACCGCTTACTTTACATTTTTTAACGTGAATCAAAAGAAATATTCAGTGATCATGTGTTTTATAGAATCATTTTAAAGAAATGTAACCAATGATAATAGTTCCAGTTAGTGAAAAGTCAACTTTAATATTCCACAGATCATCAGTCAAATCCACCACTGCTTTCTAACACTAATAATTGACATGTTTGGCTTGTCATAACTAAGATGAAGTGAACATTTAGGCTCTGCTGGCTGATTCTTCTGCTTCTTTTAGTTGGCATGAACATTTGACTTCTTCGTACCTTGTCAAGGATCTTGACTTCTTCCTGATTAGATTCTAAGTGCTCCTGCAGCATGGCCCTGGCTTTTCACTGCTGATGCTTCATTGCATGTATCGTCTACTTTTCTAAATGCCAAACTCCTCTTATTTATGTAAAAACGCTGCTTCAAGTGTTGAGTTTATCTCCATCTGTGTTTGTTGGTTTTGAATTGGTACAGTTGGTTTTGTCACCTCCATTTAGCGATACATCTTTAAATCTAAAACCCCTTTGTCACAGCATCTGTCCACTCATCTGTGTTTCACTCGATGATTTGCAATGCCTCCATCCTACTAGTCCCAAAGCATCTATAGAGGAAGCCGCCATACATTGATGTCGACATAAAAACAAGTGTAAACAACAACATGTGATCAACAAGCACTTTTCATGATCATCCAGGAGAGCTTCTCTTTTTGTTAGCTGTAGGTGCACACTGCTCACTCACTACAGTGCAGGAGTGCAAATGTTTTTGAGAAAAGTGTTTGCATGAATGCATCACTCATTCATCTTTAAAAATGGCACATAAAAATACCTGCGTGCATGTGTATGCTAAACTTGTAGACATACTGTACTTTGTGTGCATGTGTCCTGATTTGTGTTGTGGCAGTTTGCTTATTTCCTCTGTGGAGCTTTTGTGCATAAAGGAGATGGATGAAAGTTGTAGTAGGCAAAATATTTTTGTAAATTTCCTCCAGAAAAACAACAAACTACAACACTGGAAAAACATGTATGGTGAAAGCAGATTGCTAAAGAAAAGTGGCAAAAGTTACTGTTTAAAAACAAACCAAGAGAACAGAAATATATGTTGTACCATTATTCTTTCTCTGTGTTGTACCAACAGTCAGTACATGTGATCAGCCGCTTATCTGTTTCTCACGGGGTAATGATCCATATGAGAGTAGACACAAGAGATGTCAGCCTTTTCAATAACTAAGAATATGACAGCAGAGGTACCACTAAATCTTTGTGAAACAAATGATAAACTTCAAAACATGACATGGATACGATGTCTTTAATCAATAACAGAGCCCTTATATCACGAACCAGGTAACACTTAAAACAAATTCAGTATCTGTTTGGCATTAAGCATCCATCAAGTCTTTGTGAGGA
Source organism: Labrus mixtus (assembly GCF_963584025.1). NCBI lineage: Eukaryota > Metazoa > Chordata > Actinopteri > Labriformes > Labridae > Labrus > Labrus mixtus. The sequence continues at coordinate 21,733,122 of NC_083627.1, forward strand.
AGTCAACAAATCCGTCTGGTAGACAAAAGTTAAAAAAAAGAGGCATTTTGAAAGTGTTTTTTTTTTTTATTATTGTTTTGTAACCTGAAAAGTCTTTACTTATAAAACCCCTTGAGATGGTGTCATTTGGGTCCATTATTTTTTTCATCTACTTATCTTTGAAGCAGAGAAATGCAAAATTTACTTATCTGTACATTTACTCCAGACAACACCTCTGTGTTTATTTCTATTGCTGTTGAATGCATTTGCTTAATTTTCTTCACTCCTTCCTGCTTTTTTCCCCACGCTAACACGTTACTTTCAAACAGTGCTTCTCCCCTTTCCTGTCACTTTGGCTGCTGCCGGTCGCCGTCTCTGCATGTCACTAGAATCAGTTTTATCTTTTGGAACGTATGGTGCTGGTTGGCTTAGGCAGTCCCCTCCTTCGCAGGAACAGGAGAACATGGAAGAGATGGAGCCCAGAGACACTTTCCCAGACTCCGACCTGTCCAGGAGCCCAATGCCGAAGCTGCAGCGGCAGCTACGAATACATTTACACCGTCTGCCTGATTCTGTGCTGCAGTGTTTGGATCAGTGTGCTTCAAAGTCCCATCCAATATTGTCCCAGCTTTTAACACAATATGCTGTTTCAAATTCATCACATCCCGCAACAGAACTGTCCCCCCCTGTCCTGCATCCCGCTTCTCCACTTTCACCAACAGACTCTGCTCAGACATTTCTGCTGTTACGTTTGCACCGTTTGCCGGAGTGTGTGAAGCAGTCAACTTTTGATTTGCACAAATCTAAATCCTCATCATCACAACAGCTCCAGTCTGCACAGCACACATCTCTGACAGAGTCAACGATGTGTTTGAAGGGCGATCCAGAGGTGCAGAACCCAGATGACGCTAACATAGATAACATGGTGTACAATGGTGTGAATGTTCTGTCTCACATTGCAAATCCACACTCAGAGTTACAGGAGGGCAGGCAAGAGGACCAGGATGCAGAAGAGGATCGGCCCGAAGAGGAGGATGAAGAATCTATAAACGAGACAGTGCTGCAAACATCTCACACACACTATGTCCTTCGTTCTCAGAATCCTGCAGAATGTGCAGCGACTACCCCGACAGGGGTAACTAACGGATTTCCCCAAAAGGGCCTGTCGCAGAACAAGTACAAGATCCGTGTTGACTTCAAGGTGAGTCCATCCACAATTGTTGTGTGGCAGTCTTATACTTTGCATATGAACTTGATCGAGAATTACTTCACAGCAAAAGTGTTGTAAACTGACAGTCAAAATCTGTTGACAAATGTCAAGATTCTATTGAAATGAACAGTTCAGGAAATCTGGACGTAAAAAAAATATATGAATGAGGATACTTTAAAAATCTAGTTCTTCATGATTGTTTCACTCACTGCAGCTTTAATGACCTAAGTCTGGCTTGAAGTCCCGTAGAAAAGATGTTTTTTCAGGGTTATTGATTTCATTATTTTCTTAAATTAAAAGCAGGTGTTACAAATGTGATTGTATGTGTTATATTAAAGTGTTCTTCATTATCCAGTTAAAGTTTTAAATACAATACTGGTGAATAAATTAAACATGTTGGGGACCAGCCATGCTAAAAGTTATTAACTTATTATGAAGAAAATAAGTTCTCACTAATAAGCTCTTTATTCATATTAAAAACAAATGTCTTTTGTTTTCTCTTTCCAGGAGGACTGTGCTGTGCAAAATGTTTGGCTGATGGGCGGGCTCAGCGTCCTCACATCTGTCCCAACCACACCCCAACCTGTCTGTCTGCTCTGTGCCAGTAAAGGACGATATGAGGTCATTAAGTGATGTTTGGCCCATAGCTGCAAAAGGTTGATGCTCTGCAGTACCAATAATAGCAATTTGACTAATCTGGCTTTCTTCTGTTATCAACATCCATCAGATGATATTCTGCCAGATCTGCTGTGAGCCTTTCCACAGTTTCTGCCTCTCACCTGAGGAGCGCCCTATCAAGGAGAACAAGGAGAACTGGTGCTGCAGGCGCTGCAAATTTTGTCACGTGTGCGGCCGTCGAAGCAAGAACACAAAGGTTTGTAACCCAGCGTCACTTATGATGTAAAAACACACATCTACTAAAAATGTGTATGGCTCTGAAAAAAATAGTTAGGTGCTCATGTGTACACTGAAAGTCTTTGTCCTTCATTTCATCATTCCTCCTGTTCATACCTGTTCATGCAGGATTCTGTGTTTTTGTGGAAGTGACTTTTTATCCACAGTTGTATAGACTTAACTTGGAATACATTTATGCACAAAACACAGGTGTCCTTAAGTTATATGGTGAACAGATGTTATCTATCGGTGCCTGAAGATATTGTACAAGAGATGCTAGGATAATGGATAACGGTAGTGAGGGCTTGTGAAAGAGGTACTAGGTAGGTATTTATCCCACTTGATGCCCTTTTTGTTTTTGTCCTCTCCAGCCGGTGTTGCAGTGCAGAAGATGCCAAACCTCATACCATCCTTCCTGCCTGGGACCAACTTACCCTAAGCCTATGAACTGCAGCATACCTTGGGTAATTCCTTCAATAGCCCAGGAATATTTATCTACTTGCTGTGCCTCGTGATTATTATCAAAAGATTTCATCAATTTAGTTTGTGCCAAGTAGAGCCTACCTAGAATAATCCAACAGTTGTGTGATATTGTTTTGTTTGTGTAGGTGTGCATGACATGTATTCGGTGTAAAAGCTGTGGTGTGACTCCTGGGAAATCCTGGGACTTGGCCTGGAACCACGAGCAGGACCTTTGCCCTGACTGCACTCTTCTCCACAATAAAGGTAAGACCTGTGAGAGGTACCGCTGTTTCCTGAAGCTATATGTGTGAGTGCAAAGAAAACATTGTTAATAGATGATTTAACAGATTATTCAAGTGTCTTGGATTTGTATATAAAGTGTGTTTAATAGTGTAAATGTGTGGCACTGGAAATGGACAACATGGCTAATGTGTTTGTTTGTTTTTTACATCAGGAAATTTCTGCACAGTCTGCCACAAGTGCTACAGTGACAACAGCAAACACTCACAGATGATACAGTGTTTCCAGTGCAGCCACTGGATTCATTACTCATGTGAAGGACTTTCAGGTGATCAAGGTTCTGCTTGTTATTTATGAATAAAAATCCAGAATGTTTATAGCGACTACTCCAAGATGTCAGCATTAGTGATTTGATACATTTCATTGTTTATAATGTCAATTTTAGCTACATGTAAAGAGACATACATCAGTACCTAGCTTAATTTTTTTTTTTTTTTAAGATTTATTTTTGGGCTTTTTTTGCCTTTTAATGGAGAGATAGGACAGTGGATAGAGCTGGAAATCAGGGAGAGAGAGAGTGGGGAAGGACATGCTGGAAAGGGGCCACAGGCCGGATTTGAACCCGGGCCACCCGCTTTGAGGACTACAGCCTCCATACATGGGGCCCACTAACCACTGCGCCACCAGCGCCCCACCTAGCTTAATTTTAACCATATCCTTAATCTTTTTTGTTTCTATTGGACATACATAATGATTTAAAGTGCATAATTATGTTGCTACTCTCACCTTGACCAACATCATCTACTCTACAATGTGTCATTACAGATGAGCTGTTTGGTTTGATGTCAAACCAGGCAGGAGAAGTTCCTTTCACGTGTTCGCCCTGCAGCCAAACTAAAACCAGCAGCTTGAAAGGGGAGCTGCAGTGCAGGCTGATAGATGGACTGCAGGAGGTGCTCACTGACCTCCTCTCCAACAATGCCACACAGCACCTTCTTATCTGCAAAGCAGTAAGGATCAACCACATTGCTATGACTCCCAAATATTTCGAGGGTGCTTTTTCCTGGAGCAGTTTGTTCTTTTTTACACCTTTCTTATTGTTTGTCTCTACCAGATACCTAACTTTTTTATCTTGTTTTTTTTTTTTTTTTTTACAGTGTCAGGAAACAAACAAAGAGGACGTCAGGGAATTGCAGCCAGTCTGTGATCTACAAGCTATAGAGAGGAGGTTTGAAAGGGGAAGATACTCCTCAATAGTGAGTATAATTTGTATGGTAATCTGTCATTTCAAGGTTTCAGCATACGATCATGGTCTTGACATTTCCTGTTTCTATTCCAGTGTGTGTGCCAACCAAGTTACAACACTGAACTAAAAAATAAAAAATGTTTAGAAATGTCTTTGCGGAAGCCCTGACCTCTTTGTTTTTCTTTCTCACTCACTCAGAAAGCTTTCCATGCAGACATTGCCACTGTGATGAGGAGGTGGCTGAAGGAGGAGGAGCCTCATCCTGAGGATCAGAGGCTGAGCAGCCAGGCCAAGGCACACTATGTCAAAGTAAACTGCTCTCCCCTCATAATCTCCTGTAATGATTTATGGTTACTTCCTCTGGGTTAACTTTAGATGTGAAGCTGAGAAACTGAACGGATTATAAACTTAAAGATAAAATAAAAGATGCTGCCCTTCACCATAATTTTACTTTTCAGAATTTTCTTTTGAGCTTACTCAAATTGTCTTTTTTTTTCCTCACAGCTGGTAGAGCGAGTTTTTGGCTGGTTTTCTTCACACCAACTGAAAAAGTGGAACTCAATCTCGGAGGAATTCCCAAGGTACATTTATTACAGTATACAGCAGTGTTGTAGTCGAGTCCCCAGACTTTGAGTCTGAGTCCAGTCTCAAGTCCCCAGTGCTTAACTCCCAGCCGAGTCCCCATTACCCAAGTAGAAGTCCAAGTTTGAAAATCAGGGCTTGAGTCCAGGACTCAGACCCGAGTACTACAACACTGGTATACAACAAACTTAATGTAACATATGATCTCTATGAACACATTGACTGTTCCCTGATTTTTATTAAAGTTCAAGACATAGTTGAAGCTTTAGGTGCCAACTATAGTTTCAATAAGACTAAATGTGCCACTCAGAATACAGTAGCATGTGGATGATTAACTCAAATGTTGTCTCTGTCTTTATCCTTCACTCTGCAGCGGCATGCTGCCTGAGGCTGTCCTCCCACCTTCCAAGGAGCACAGCTATGCACAGTGGCTGGAAAGGACATACCAGCCCAGGGAGTTCAGAGGCCAACAGACGGGGAACATTCTCCTGTCCTCACGCACTGCTCAGCAGTCTGGTGTATCGCACAGCCTCACTCAGTTTAAACATGGTACAAAAAACCTTTCATAGCCTCCTGTGCGTCAATAATGTTAAAATTCAAAGTTTTAAGGGCAGGATTTTATCTTCACAGGTTTTATTTCGGAACACAAATGCTAAATGTATAATTAGTATAATCTAACTGAATGATTGTGTGGTAGACTTTGTGGCTGAACTGTTGTCTCTCCTCTGTCCGGCTGCTTTTATAGGACATTAAAAAATGTAGTTCCCCAGACCCCCTGAGCCTGGGGCAGCATTCACTTGTGGGTGGGGTGGATGACTTACATTTTTTGTCTTCTCAGGTTTAAATGATTTGGTCCTCCTCTTTCTCACAGGTGCAATAAGTGATCTGGAAACTTCCAAGACTGAAGATATGAGGCAGTGTTCCCTGTGCCAACAATATGGAGACGCTGCTCCTTGTGTGAGTATAACTTTCATACTGTGTTTTTTTTTTTAAACATCTAAATTGAAATTTCCTGTCAAGATTAACATAGTTTCACTGCATACAGTGTACATAATGAATACACGTAATAATATTTTAATGATCACTATCTATTTGCAGATTTTTCTTTAATCTCATTTTTTAAAGGTTTTATATGTGATGTTTCACACTTAAATATAACAGAAATCAAGTATATCCTCTGAAAATAACTCTGTGAGTCATGACTGTCTACAATGGGTGTAACACCCGAGTCCCACTGTCTGTGATGCTTTCAGAGTTTTCCAAGTCCTATCTTCACTTTGTTAACATCGCCCGGACGGCCGGCTGACTCCTCCCCTCGTGTATAAAAGTTGTTTAATTGAGGGACTAGAGAAAAGAAGAATAACATACTGTACTCACTGCTTAACTGTGTTTCTAGATCACGCTCATTTCAGGTAAATTTACATGCAGTGTGAAGATACGAGCATAATAAAGAACGCTAGCATTAGCATGCTAACACAACAATGCGGCGCAAGTTGTTTTGGTTTCATGCTGGTGCTCAAGGGCGACATCTGCTGGATCAAAAAATCACATATAAAGCCTTTGAACAGTTATAATGAAATATTAGATTTTGTTGTGCGTGCTTAAATTACCTTTCTTTAAGAATTAAGTTTCTGAGGTTCTGGTTTGACATGTTTCTTAATGATATCTTTCTTTGTATGTCTTCTTGCATAATAAAAATGATTTAAGAAAAATAAAAAGGTTTATTAAGTTATATATGATTTGATTTTGATCCTGGTAGGATGCAGGGCGGCTTCTGTACTTGGGACAGAACGAGTGGGCCCACGTGAACTGCTGCATTTGGTCTGCAGAGGTCTATGAGGACAACAGTGCTCTTTTGCAAGTGCACAGTGCTGTCTCAAGAGGGCGCCACTTGGTAAGTTATACAGCTCTCAGTATTGTAGACTTGCAGGGGTAGCAGCACTGTGGGAAACAGAAAAAAATGTGATGGTATAAGTCTTCTTTTCTTTCCCATGTCCAGCGTTGTGACCGTTGTGGGCAGTCGGGGGCCACTGTGGGCTGCTGTCTTGCCACTTGTCAGAGTAATTTCCACTTCATGTGTGCTCGCGCGCAGAACTGTGCATTTCAACAGGACAGGAAGATTTACTGTTTCAAACACAGAGATCTCCTCAGTTCAAAGGTACGTACACAATTCTCCCCCAAAAGCTTCACTCTCTTTGTAAAATTCATCATAGTTATGAATGAACACTTTTGTCATGGTGAGAGCGTTACACTTTCACATAATTTACACCTTTCAATTTTCTTTCTACATGTAATTGACTTGTGATTTTCCATACTCTTGCAGAGGGTGTCTGGAAAAGGATTTGAGGTCACTCGGCGGGTGTATGTAGACTTTGATGGTATCAATCTCAAAAGAAAGTTTCTCACAGGCCTGCAGCCAGAATCCATAAACATGACCATAGGTGAGAACATTTGGATTCTGTCTTTAGTCGATAAGAGCTCCTTTCTACTGGATATCAGACTGCTTTAGTTTGAGGAAAAGTTTGATAATCTTTTCTTTCCCACTTTTCTAGGATCTCTACAGATTCAGAAACTTGGTGTGTTGACAGAGCTGTCGTCTAATGGGAGGATGCTGTATCCTGTCGGCTATCAGTAAGACTCACTCAATGCTATGCTATGCTATACTACACAATAATGGCCGATCTTTAAGGGTTACCTTTTTTATAGTCTCCTGCCCAGGGACTACAGATGTAAATTAGCTCATAGCGAACTAGTTCAGTGTTTTACTTTGTTACTGTATTTTGATCTTTTGGGCCAAACAAAGCTCAGTTTGTGTTTTCAAAACTGCTTCTGGGTAACATAGGTTCTTGGATAGTATGCTTTTGTTCTTTTTGTACAAAAACCTTCCTCCCTTCCTTTCTACAGATGTTCTCGGTTGTACTGGAGCACTTTAGACCCTCGCAGACGTTGCAAATACACTTGTAAAGTTACTGAAGTTAGTACGCCACTCCCTGGGGAGGAACCAGATCCCAAGTGGGACAAAGAAGAGAATCACACCATAGTCCACAGTCCCAACCACTACAGAGGTCAGCAGGACCCGTTGCATGTATAATAAGCACTCAAAATGGATCTATTTTTTGCACAGTTATCCTGATTTGTTCTGTTTCTCTAACTTAAATATCAGATGATAATTTGTTATGGTTATTGTCCTTTTGGTTCAACTGTATGTTTAACATGTTTTTCTTCTGTGCCAGATGTAGAATCCCCAGATCATTTAAGTTCCTCATCCAGCCCAATAAAATCCACTGCCACATCACCCAACTCTAAACAGCACAATACACCTGGATCGAAAAGTCCTGGCTACACACAAACTAGGAGACCAGCAGGAGGGTCATCTAGACCTCTTCCATCTCCAGGTAAATTGTTTGGTTATTAAACATCGTATCAAACAATGCAAGTCATTTTATAAGGAATTTTAAATAAGACCACATGCAAAAGCAGTATTCAATTCCTTTCTGAACTTAACTTGATTCTTTCAGGGTCCGCTCTTCCGAAATCTCATCACATTTTGACATTAAGGGACCTGGAGGACACCCGTCGGCCGCGAAGGCTGTCAACAAGAAGCCGCTGTAGTTCCTCACAATCAGACGGCGACCCGTCTGTGCCAATAACCCTCCGTTCTGGTGGCAGTGTCCACTCCAGGTGTGCTCTCTTCAGCTCCCCTCCTAGATCAACAAACTTGGGATCGGCCTCACCTCCTCTCTCAAGACAAAACTCCACATCACCTGTCTGGAGCTCCCCACCTCGATCCAACGCTGGCATTTCTGTGGGGCTTTCACCCCGCCAAGGAACCCTCACTCATTCCCCCAAAGGGAGGCAGAACTTTAAAATCACAACTCCAGTTTCTGCAGAGGTTCCCCAGGACTTTCTAGCATCATCTGAGGCAGAAGATGCAGCAGTGGCTACAACCAATGGGATCTCCCTGGCCCCGGATAACCTGGAAGAGGAAGTAGCTCATCTCATGGCGCAGGAGCTCCCTTACACTGTGTTTGACACGGACACAGAGGTTGCGGTGGCCTCCATGCTTAATGCTAAGCTTGACTTTGACGAGGCTCTCCTAAATGAGAACATCACGCTGGGAGGGGCTGGGAGGGAAGAACTTGAAGGTGTAGTGCCGGAAGGTAATCAGGAAAATGAAGAATCATGCCATTACCTCAGGTTTTCCCGCACAGTCGTGTGTGACGCTGCTAGCAGCTCAGACGCCTCAGGTCAGCTCCCGCCGTCTCAATCAATCTCACAGTTAGATGGGGCGGACGGAGGGTCGGACAGCGATGAAATTGGGGCGACCGACGATGAAGCTCAGGACGAGGGAGAAGAAGGAGAGATTAGGATTGATAACAATCATAATACTCCGACTAAACAGCTGACTGTTGCTCTGAAGAGGCTGGACTCGATCTACACAGTGTCAAAGTCAACAGATGAAGGACCTGCTGAGCCAGACTTTGATGCAAATTCTCTTCCAGTTGATTTTCTCCAATCGGACTTTTCCAATGACGACATGTCGGTGCAGGAGGAAGAGGTCCTGATGAGCTCTGAAAGGCTAACCTCTCAAAACGAAGTGGTTTTGGATTCAGCTACAGGCCATTTTGTTTCTACTGAAAATGGTGCTTTGCTCTACCCACACAACAATGAGTTTGAAGATAAAGACGAGAATAGCTCATCAAACGAATCGGTCGAAGGATTTAAAGATGATTTAACTGATCCCGATTACTCTCCAGAACCAAAAACCAAAAGGTCTCCACCGGTGCTGTTGAAATCCATTTATGTGAAGACAAAACATCCACCAACAAACCTCAAACGGACAGCGCCAAAAGTGTGTCTTCCAATGCACACGTCGGTCTCTCCTTCTGCTGCCAACTATTGTGCAGTTCCACGCACGGTCACATCCCCCATTGTGATCAATGGTTTAAACGCTCTACCAATTCAGCCCGGTGCCACACGGGGAAGAACAGTTGCCATCCGCTTGGACAGTTCAAGACCAGGAGGGCAGCCACAAATGGTGATTCAGAATCAGGCTGCAGCCACCAGCACCTCCCCGTCCATTGCACCTGCTCCAGCACCTCAGATCCTCCTGGTCAACCGTCAAGGTCAGATTCTGATCAAAGACCAGAGAACAAACACCTATCAGTCACTTAGTTCAAATTCTCCTGCCTACAGTAAAATAAGCCAGATTGCCAAGATTCTCCACAGCGGCAATACTTTGCAGCGCTCGGTTCCACGTGTCATCATAAAGCCGCGTGCCAGCCCCTCAGTCACAAACATCCCTCCTGCCGATAACAACACAACAACAACAACAACGACGACTCAGAAGAAAATCATCTTTAGAGTAGTACCAGTGAAAAGCAGCGTGACTCAAGCTCCCTCAACTCCTGGCAGTGTGCAGTGCGTTCCTGAAGCGGTTTCATGCAACATCGAGGAAAGCACGGCTCAGGCTATAATCGACAGAGCCATGGCGACACACCGCGAAGAACCACAGCCAGAACCACAGCCAAAACCAAAACCGAACATCCTCAAAAACACTAGACGACCCAACGCCAGTCATCAGAGACCATCCCAGTTTCAGGACACAGAGGAGTCGAATTGTCCACCAGCTGCTCGTTCAGACTCCCCCAGCGTTTGCCTTAATGAGACATATTTGAACCAGCGACTGACGCCGGCTCCACCGCGCCAGGTGAGGGTGAAGAGAGTCTCATCAGTGACCGAAAAGCCCACCAGAAAGAAATCCAAGATTAATATCTTAAAAGATCCAAATGTTGACCTTGAGGAAATTGATGAACCCAGGTATGGAACAATTTAATTATTATTTAACAAGTTTAGTTAATAAGTTATAGGTCTACATGTAATCAAATATTGTTGATGTTACTACTACTACTTGTTTGGTTAGAAAAGAAGTATAAATAATCTTTCAATATTTGGAATTGGTCTGACGGTATTTACTTTTCATTTATTTGTTTTGTTGGTATTTTAAGATACTTTAAAGTATTGTAAAAACACTATTTGACTTCCCCTAATGCAGCGGAATCCTCTTTTTTTTTTGAGTGACAAGTGTCATCACAAACCACCAGCATGCTAACTTTGTCATGTTATCTGCCAGCAGACCGGGTGGTGTGAGAATGAAAGCTCCATCAATGAAGGAGGTGATTGATATGGACATGAGGAGTATGCCTGAACAGCCTGAGCCGTTGAGGATTACTGCTCCTTCTGCACTCTCCAGGTATGTTCATCTTAAACGTTACCTCATGCTTTGTAAGTGATGTCGTCAAATCTGGGATTTTTTTATTTCTATTATTATTTTTTACAAGAAGAGAGGCACCGAAATAGAACAGAATTGAGCTATCTCGCCCCTTCAAGGAGAACCAACAGATACTCAAAAACTCTTTCCCCCTTCAGCTATCAGGCTGTTGAATGCTTAACAATTTTAACTGGTTTACTGTATGGACTGTTACTGTATACTTAGACAAATGAATGGACCTGACTGGTTATCTATCTATTTATTGATTACATTTCAGATTGCGTTGTATCTATTTATTAATCTATTCATTAATCATTTGGTAACCCGTCTGTTGAACTATTGTAACAGGCATGTGAAGGTAATTGTCTGAATGCTGCTGTGACTTTGTTTCCTTTATATTTTCTTGGCTTCTTTTAATGACTCTTCAGGCTGTGTATACGCTGGAATTGAGGATACCTCCCTATATTTGTTTCTACAAACTGTACCATTCATTTTCTTATTTTTAGTTCATTAATGTATTATGTTTGTTATAGTGGTCTTTTTTTTTTTTTTATCTTTCTTTTCGCTTAGGCAACCCCGACATGAAAGTCCACCTTCACAAACCGACAGTCACATTAAGAGTAACACACACATGTGGGCTCGTCATGGAGACCTCTCTGAATGGGGCCCTTATTCAGGTTCGTAACCAAACATCGTTTTTTTTTGTTTTTGTTATGTCTTCAAGTACATTTTCTCATTTAACTTTTGACTGTATTGATTCTTCAGGTTTTAGCTCTGAGGAAGATGCACCAACACCCAAATATAAGAAGACAACGTACATGAACCAGCCTCACCTGCGCTTTGAAATCACCAGTGAGGACGGCTTCAGTGTGAAGGCTAACAGCATAGAGGGTAACAAACTTATTGTTTAAATTCTGCTTTTTGACCCGTTCAGTGTGTAGCGTTACAAAGCTTTCCCACCTTTCCTCACCTCTTTCTCCTGTCAGGTGCATGGCGCGCTGTGATCGATGGCGTCCTGGAAGCTCGAGCGGGCTTTCACATGAAGCAGCTTCCTCTGGGCGTGATGAGCGGACCCCGGGTGCTCGGTGTCATCCACGATGCTGTTATCTTCCTGCTGGAGCAACTGCACGGCGCAGCAAACTGCAAACGCCACCGCTTCCGCTTCCACCGCTGCGATGACATCGAGGAGGAGCTTCCCATCAATCCGAGTGGCTGCGCTCGCTCTGAAGTCTACACACGGTACACACACACACACTTTCTGTCAACACTAAACATAAGCATTTTATACAGCGTTATTAAAAGGTTGTTTCTTTGTTTTCTCTAATGTCTATTATTGAAATAAATCTAGTGTCTGTATATTTATTTTCTCTTTCTCCCATTAGGAAAGCAACCTTTGATATGTTCAACTTCCTGGCATCACAGCACAGACAGCCTCCAGACATAGTAGGTCAATTTGATGAAGAGGAGGATGAATTCCCACTCAAATCTTCCAGGTAAAAGGATTCACTTCATGTCACTTGCTTTGATCCTAAACAATAATGTTTCAACCTACTTCATACCTAACTTTGAAGAAGGTGATTTAGCAGATGCCATGTCCTCGTCGACATCACCTTTTGCTGTGTGTCTATGTAACAGGCGAGCCACCAGCAGTGAGCTTCCCATGGCAATGAGATTCAGACACCTGGAAAAAATCTCCAAAGAAGCAGTTGGAGTTTACAGGTAATGAGGACAATAAACGATAGGAAAAAACATGAGCTTTGATTTGCATACAAAATATATGTACATGTATACAGTATATAAACTATTTTCTGTTATCTTCTAAGATCTGAAATCCATGGTCGTGGACTTTTCTGCAAAAGGAACATAGAGGCTGGGGAGATGGTTATCGAGTACGCAGGCACCGTCATTCGCGCCGTTCTGACTGATAAGCGGGAGAAGTATTATGATGGCAAGGTTAGTAAACATGATGCATCTCTATTTGTCGTGTGTCTTTAGTGGTATGTGCATGTCTACATGTAAGCATGGACCAATAGAAAATTGATCACAAAAAAAAACAAAAAACATAATGCATCTGAACAAGCAAAGAAGAAGGAAACTTCCTTCTGCTTCAGAATACAAAAATGTTGTGTTTGTTTGAAAGAGACGAAGCAGCATCAGTAGGCCGATGTTGGTTAGGTCGTTTCTTTGAATCCAGTGCACTATTAGAGCGCCACAGGAATGAGTCCTAAAACCAGGAAGTAAGTTAGCATTTGAGCGCCATGGGGTCTAACGTCTAAAAGTCAACAGGGTTTTTGAATGGGTTTGTGGTTAGACGCCTGAAATAAGGTCTGTGGTTAACACAAGCTGAAGAGATGTTGGTGTTTTGTTAGACCACATAAACTACGTTAGGTAATACCCCCACTTGTGAATTTTGAAGTTTTTACGCGTCTTTAAAAAGACGGTTGCTAACAAGTGGCTAAATGTGACTACAGTGGTTGTCGGGGACATTAAACGTCATCACGCCGGACACAGAGGACGGGAACTCTCTCACTAGTCGGAGATGTCTCCTGTAGGTTTAATCTTTAGGTTAAGGTGAATATTATGTTAGTAAACTATTTATTAAGCTACGTGGATTAGTTTATCTGAGATCATCTGAAGCATAACGCTAGTGACGTCACAATCATCCGACCGTGATGTAGTTAGCTTGTAGCATAACGTTAGCTTTTTACTTCTGTCGGCCGCATTAACTTTTCAAACATCATTAAAATGATGTTCATCTGTGAAGATTATCCTGCTGAACAAAACGCCTACGCTTCAGAAACGTGCGTTTAACACAGAGATTATTTTCTGCAATGATCCAAAATCCAATGAAAACATCTCATAGGAGAATTCTCGTTAGACCCCATGGTGATGCTACTTCAGGGTTGGCCTACAAAAATACGTCATATGGTTTGTTCTCTATGGGCCACTTGCCATGTAAACTACTATTTAAGAAGGTAATGAGAAGAGTTTTATTATAACTGCAAACATTTTTAAACCCTTAAATAGAATCATAAACAGGGATGACATTTCACGAAAACACTCACCATGATATACTCCCCTCAGGGCATCGGCTGCTACATGTTCCGCATCGACGACTTTGACGTGGTGGACGCAACAATGCAAGGCAACGCAGCTCGTTTCATCAACCACTCGTGCGAGCCCAACTGCTACTCCCGTGTCATCAACGTCGACGGCCGCAAGCACATCGTCATCTTCGCTCTGAGAAAGATCTACCGGGGCGAAGAGCTGACCTACGACTACAAGTTCCCCATCGAGGACGAGAATAGCAAGCTGCACTGCAACTGCGGGACGAGACGCTGCCGTCGCTTCCTGAATTAGTACCAGACACACAAACACGCCATGTACAAAATAGCCATCGTGTTAAAATGCACTAGAATTCAGCAGGTGGAATGTGACGACCTTTTGATGAAGCTGATTGTTGTGAAGTAGCCATAACAGTGAGGGTTCCCCGACGCGCACACACACCTGATCTAAGGCGTTTTCACTTTGTTAAAGCTTAATTTATTGAATGATTAGGGACAGTGTGTGTTTAATCTGTGAAACTAAACTGTGTCACACAAACAAGACCAGAGCCATGAGACACAGCGTGGGGCGGTTAATATTTATTTGATTTGATACTTTCGGTCTGTTAGGACGTGCAGTATGAACAAACAACTGCTCGAATATTTAGATGTCAGAGCTGTTGTACCTCCTTACATTACACATCCTTTCTGTTTTACAACGTTAGCCTCTGCTGGAACTTGGTCTCAGTGAAAGCCAGGGGGCAGTATAACCAGCTACAAACAGTGCAAACTAAAAATAGAATATTAAGGGATTTCTGTTATTTGAGGTGACGGAGTGTCTCTGTAAACACAAAGTCACAGAGAGGGTTAGGGAGAACTTATTCAGCACCTTACTTTGACTCGACCTCCTGGCAGCGTTTGTATTGCAGCAGGCAGGAGACTTTTTTTTTTACTTCAAAGCAAACAAACGAAACACATTTAACTCCTCGTGTACATTGTAGCGCAGCTGTATTTTAACTTCACTCTTGGATACAACTTGTGAGCAGGGAATTTAATATTTCGGGTGCTGGTGACATTTATCCCAAACCGTAGTTTTAACGTAGTCCCCCAAACTGTTTGGCCCCCTCATTCATTCTGTTTTATTTGTGACGGCATATTTTCTGTGATGTTTTTATCTTGACTGTCTTGATTGGTTTCTTTGTACTGTTTGTTTATTGTAAGATCTATGAGGGAGATTTTCCTTGATGCAGGGTTCAAATTTAATATACTGACCTTGCTCGGCACAGTCCCCTATAAATCTTTTTTGTATTTTTGTATATTTGAACAATAAATGTATATTCAACAAGCTAACTGAAACACACGTGTTTGACCTTTTAACTTTTATTTGTAAGTGAAGGCAGGCTTATTGAACCGAAGCTGTTGCAGAGTTATGAGCCTTCTTATTTTGCACCCTCTTCCTCGTGTTTTTTTTTTTGTCCACCACAGGTGTACTACCTCAAAAGTGTTATGAAGCGAATATTTAATTTAATTACATGACACAATTGGTAAAACACTGCTTTCTAGTTTCCTCCTTGTCCAGTCTTTGTAATCATTATATTTTACACAAAACAAATCAAAAACTGTTGAACACTGACTTGATATTATGCCTGCAGGCATTTTTGTAAGAATACCTGGCCACCATGTTTTTGTGCTCGTTTCTCCTGTTTGAAACCACACCTAGCGGATGGATGTAGATAGAGTCCTAGAGTTTAGCTTCAAGGCTGGATGCTTAGGAAGTTTGTTTTCTGTTTTTGGAACAATAATAGAAGTTCTCATAAAGTTTGTGACTGAATTGGCTCACATTTGATCCTTGCCTGTACATATTTGTATAAAGAATTTCTAAACCTGTTAAATATTTTTGTACCTACATTTTTTTTTTAATTTATGTTCAATAAAAATTTGAAATGTTTAACATTGGTCTTTGAATTATTCTGACCAGTTAATAAATAGAATTATTTTTAAGTGTTAGAAATGTTCCTATAAAGTAAAAAAAAAGAATGTCCAGTGAACGTAAATACATTTACATGCACAACTTTTGAATGTGACTTCTGCAAAAAATTATAATTATTACGAGTAAAAATTACTAAAGAATAAAATCTATTCTAAAAAAAGCTGTATATACCTCATAACCGTGGTGTATAAGACGGCTTTTACTGATAAGAAACATACCTGGGGCTCTATGTGCCATGATGGGATCTGAAATGAGTTAAAGGGGTCATGAGAAAACTATTTGATAAACCCAATGCTCATTTTTTGATACATAAAATTGTATTTGGTTGGGTTTAATCTAATTCACTTTTTTAAATAATTAATGGGTTTACTTTAAAAAAAAAAAAAAAAATTCAAAAGGTTTTATAGGTCAGTAGTTCTGACCATCACATTAATTCTCCACTGATAGTGCCTGTTCCATTACTCTGCCTTTTTCTGCAGTTTTGAAATAGTCTTATCAGGTTTTCTCTCCTATGTGACTGCAGCACACTGCTGCTGAGTTGACACAACCGCAACTGAGACATGCTACCAGACATCTCCTCTGAAATGAGTGAATGCATTACTGGACAAAGATTCACAGTAGGAAATCTGTCATCTTTTCTAATTTACATCAGTGTCTCAAGCTGCAGATATACACCAGCAAATAAGGTGTTGATTATATCTATCTGGCACTGGTAAAAAAAAGTGAGAAGTGCCTTCCAGACTCAGGTATATGTCGGATATGATAGCGCTCCT
This sequence comes from Labrus mixtus, assembly GCF_963584025.1. Lineage (NCBI taxonomy): Eukaryota > Metazoa > Chordata > Actinopteri > Labriformes > Labridae > Labrus > Labrus mixtus. The sequence continues at coordinate 21,749,813 of NC_083627.1, forward strand.
ATTTATATCAATCAGAAGTCCCCATGGGAGTTTCATATGTTAGTTGTGACTTTAGTCAAGGTCTTGCCTTTACCTTCAGCCATATGGATCATTCCCAGAATTTCCCAGTATTTGTATTTTTACTTCCCTGACCTTGCAAAATGTGGGAACATAGAGGGCGGATCAGGTGTTTATAAAGAGTTACAGCGTGTACCCTATGTGTGTACCTCCTCTTTCATTCAAGAGATAATCACCATGAAGGCCCTGGTGTTCCTGACTTTGCTTGGAGCAGCAAGTAAGAGACGACTGTCATTTTATCATTGTTTATCAAATATTGATAAGTGGATGAAAACTTGTATGCACCTTTACATGTGTCATAATATACCTTATGTGTCTTTTCAGTTGCTGCAGCTGAGGATGAGAAGGTGGTTGGAGGGTATGAGTGCACCGGACAATCTGTTCCCTACCAGGTTTCTCTGAACGCTGGATACCACTTCTGCGGTGGATCCCTCATCTCCAGCCAGTGGGTGGTGTCTGCTGCTCACTGCTACAAGTCGTAAGTACAAGTACAACTCTCATACCAACCAATTTAACGTGGCTTGCGAGATGTATCAAGTACTTAACTCAAATGCAAAGTATACGAAATCAAGCGAGACTAAATGGCATAATTACAGTGTGGTTTTATGAGTTGTGGCCTCTTTACCAAGATAAACACTTCCAACAAAGGTAAAAAAAAAAGAGGATAGGCCTTTAAAGCTTTACCTTGAGAAATTGAAAACGTGTAAAGTAAATTGAAAAAACAACAACAAACATTTGAGGTAAATGAAGCTTTTTGTAACAGTACTGAAGACAGAGTAGGTTAGGATAAAACAGGTCAAAACCTTAACACATTGGCTAACATACATTTTATTAATATATATTAATGATTTCATTATTGCCTTGGAGTTAAGATAGCTACATGAGCTTGAATGTTATCTAAATTAGCAGTAAGCCAACTGAGGGAAAACTTGTAATAAACAAATCTCAACTCAACATTGACAAAAAATAGATGAAACAACAAAACGCTCCAAAGAGAAGATTTGGGTAGTAAACAGCAGATGTCAGTCAATATTTTTTAAGGTTAGTTTAAACTGCTGTAGCACTAAAACGTATGTAATTTAATGCTGCTAAAAAATGTTAGCAAACTTTAAAGGTAGCTTATAGCTTGTTAGCTTATTACTGATAAAAGCCTTATTAACCTCTTATATAAGTCTATGCTAATTATTAGCTCAATGACTTCTTTTTTTTTATCTGGCTATTATCACTTGTATGGAAGCCCATTTCCGCAAGTTAAAAAAATGAAAATGAAAATAATAAAGTCATAATTATGAGATAATGAAGTCATATTCATTATTTTGTTTACTTTTTTATTTGTATTACTTTTTATCTCATAATTATGACTTTATTATTTTCATTTTCATTTTTTTAACTTGCGGAAATGGGCTTCCATACCCTTGTCATCTTGCTTTCAATAAATAGCTATATTAAAGAATGAGGGTCATCATCATTATGAGAAAACAGACTTTTAAACTGTAACATACCTCCACCAGTCGCATCCAGGTCCGTCTTGGAGAGCACAACATCGCTGTGAATGAGGGCACTGAGCAGTGGATCGACGCTGCCAAAATGATCCGTCACCCACAGTACAACAGCTACAACCTGGACAACGACATCATGCTCATCAAGCTGAGCCGGCCCGCCACCCTCAACAGCCACGTGCAGACCGTGTCCCTGCCCTCGCGCTGCCCCCACACCGACGAGAACTGCGTGGTGTCCGGCTGGGGCAACACGTCCGCCACCGGCAGTAAGACTATTTACAGTCTGTCATTACTGGGCCTGACAACCGACAGAAAAAAACACGAGTGGGGTTGGGTGGAGGAGAGGATATAAGTGTGGTTTAATGTAAAAAAATAAAAATTTAGTAATACTATAATATACAAATACAGGAGGTTAAAGTTACATCAGTACAGTGGAGCAAAGAAACAGAATCAGAAATACTTTATTAATCCCAGAGGGAAATTCGGTCGTCACAGTTGCTCTAAATATACAATATAGCAGTAGAAATAAATAATACAAATATTAATCAAATAGAATAGAAATGTAAGTAAGATTTCAATAATAGGTACAAGAAATATTTACAGGAATAAGAGTCAGATGGAATATATACACACATTTTCAAGATTATTGCACTGTTTGTTTCAATATTGCACTTTGTTATCATGGACATATTATTCATTATTATTATATTGCACTTTTAATAAATAATGAGTTATAGAAACATAATGATAGTAGCTTAAAGATATATTCAACCAGCTCTTGATTTCTCAACCTTTTAAAGTAATTATAAACCATGCTTTCGTGTACGTAAAAAAACCTAATATTTAACATAATTTTTTGTCTTCGAACAAGAGTTGGGAAATGCAATGTAGAACTGCAATACTACTAGGTACTAGGTCTACTAGGTACTGAAGCCAGAGAAGGCATTTCATTGTACAGTGTACTGAATATCAATCTAACACCATGATATGCAGCTCCGCATCCTGATCTACAAACTGAAGCTGCAAACAAAAATCTTTTGTCTGTTGATTACGTTTTACATTTTTTGTAAAGTCTGTACAATAAATAAAATGTGATAATAATAATCATAATGTGATAATGCCCAGAAAGTCAAATATTACATATTTCCAATTTTTGGATCAAATGGCAGGTAGTTTTAAACCTACAAGTAAAACAAAACAGAGCAATTATTCACATTGGAGAAGTGGCAAACATTTGGCATTTTTACTTGATGATATTTGATGCATTAGAAATATCAAAGTCTTCTAATTTGTAATACCCAAATCAGTTCAAAAATTCCTCACTGCGTTACTCAATGTTTTATAACATTCATGGTATATGGAGCGGATTTAGAATACTAACGGCAGGTTAAGTTACTGATATTTGCCTTTCCTCTCCCCAGGCAACTTCCCCGACAGGTTGCAGTGCCTGAGGCAGCCCATCATTGATGACAGGATCTGCAGGAATGCCTACCCTCACCTCTTCACTGAGAACATGATTTGCTCTGGGTTCATGCATGGAGGTGCCAGCAGCTGCCAAGTGAGTGTGACTAAAACACGCTAAACACCCAGGGAGTGAGGTGGTAAATAATCTCTTTAAACAGTGCAGGGGTCTGTGGCTTTACCATATGTTCCTGTATTATCACTGGGTATACTAACTCCTTAGTTCAATTGATTAATTTATCCAGCACAGAAAGCAAAACACTGCTTTCTGTCACTCTTCAATACAAACATTTACAGACAGGGTCATTTTTTTGTTTTCCTTTTGTTGATTACCAGTGCTCCCCATGGACAACACTTACAGCAGCATTGTGTTTGTGTTTGCAGGGAGACTCTGGTGGTCCTCTGGTGTGTAACGGTCAGCTGCAGGGAGTCGTGTCCTGGGGTTATGACTGCGCCATGCAGGGACACCCCAGCGTCTACGCCCGTGTGTGCCGCTTCAATAGCTGGATCAGCACCACCATGAGCAACAACTAAACACACACATAGTGTACCATGAATCCACGTGCTAGCATCCATGACAAAACTATAGTCAGTGTCATATTCAGTTTATTGGATATCTGTGCCATTCATTTACATCTCATAATCAACATGATAAGAAATAACATTCTGTGACCAAAAAACTAAGTAACTAATAAAATAAAATAAAAAATATACATTAGCATTCATTTCATCCATTTGGTTGTTTTTTACATTGAGTTTCACAGTTGTTGGCATAACAATATAAACATGCTCTTGCTTGGTAATACTTTATACTCAGTGCTTTTGCTACAGTCTGTGTTTTATTCTCACAAGGCCACCAGTGCATTGATATACAAATTCATAAATCAAGCAAAAACTAACCTGAAAGTGTTGCAAAACATCCATGTATAATACTTTTTTTAAACTTATTGTACTATGGACTCATGCATCTCTGTGAAACGCCTCTTGCATTCAGTTACTGTGGCCGCTGGAGTGATTTGGGAGGCAAGCAAACTTGAGTAAATAAGCAATAAGGCATTTCAGCTCTTTTTATGTCTGGATTCTTTGCATGCATTCCTCAGATGGCGCTTTGTAAACTTCGCTGCTTCTTGTTTGCTGAGGCTACCTGAACATACAGAGGAAAAGAGAGAGGGAGAAGCAATGATAGTCACACAGTCGTATCAAACAGAGGAGCATCTGAACTGTCTTTAAAAATGAGTTACAGATGGCATGACAGTAAATATTACAGCATATTTTATTTTCATCATTGTCATTATGACATTAAATAACACAGAACACAGGAGGGAGTCTGTTATGCCACACATTTGTAAAGTGGATATAATATGGTTACATGCATACACCGACATAGTGTCTTAAGAAAGTGTTGCACAACCATGACATCTATCTGGAGCTTCAAATGAGTCTAAATGCACTTTTCACAGTTCTTTTGGCCTTTTGGATAGCAGTTGCTCATGATCAACAGATTGAACTGACACTTTTTTTCTTCTTTTTTTGTAATTCTTATAATGTACAGTTTGTTTTATGAATGGTCATTTTATTATACTATTAATGGAGTCTGGTCCCAGTCTTCAGTGTTCAATGCAATAATGGTTGTTTGCCCTTTTTAGAGATAAAAACAATTTATTTCTTCTTAAGCAAAAAATAATTCCTTTATACATTTATATGCTGTATGTTCTGTACCTGCCTTAGAGCGCGGTCACACTGGCAATGTTGTCGTACCGTGCTTAAGCACCACCCCCCCCCCCCCCCCCCCCAATTCACCCGCTGGCCTGCACGGCCTGTGGTCACAGTGCTCCAGGACAAACCGGGCCTAAGCACGGTTACCTCTTGTACATAACCTCATAATATAGCACATGCATGGCTTTATATTATTATTATGAAGCGCCTACTATTAGTTCAACAACACACCTGACCAGCAATCCGATCCAGATCTCTTTGGCCCTGTGGGGTGAGTCTTCGTCCACTGAAATATAAAACATAAAAACAAAACAAATGATCAAAATGTATTATTAAATCCCAGAGTCAGGCTTGAACATAGCACCTCTCCACCTCACCCATTTGGGTCCTTCTCCACCATCTTGAGGCCCTCCAGAGCCTGCAGGACCTTCCTCGCCACGTTTCTGGAGCCCACGCTAAAGTGGGCGGGGCATACCCCGTTCCTCTGCCGCCCTCCGTAGACCTTGATCATGGAGCCGACGCCGACCCCTCCACGCAGGTACAGGTGACGAGCCGTGGAGGCTTGTGAAATGTACAGTAAATAAAAATATAATGTGCATGTTGCAATACATTTTTTTGTGATCCGTGTTCAACCAAAAGACATGAAATCAAACATTCCAACTTATCAAATGTGTGACATTTTTCTGTGCAGACTGTTAATCTTTTGTGCACTCAATATAGGTGAGTAGATAACCTCAGCTGAGAGGGGATTGTGTGCATTTGGTTTTCTGAATAAATTGTTGTAGTTATGGAACAATCTAGACAGTAGGACTGACCAGTATTTCACAACTGGTTTGTGTTTGATCCCATACCAAATAAATTCCTAAAACGGAGTCTCTCAAAGATAATAATAAAGTGTCTAAATCATGTAAGAATTAAAAAAAACCTTGACTCTTGTTTAAAACTAACACTTGTAGACCTATAGGCATAAGACATTCCATATCAAAAGCTTTATGGTCACTTTACTGATATACAACACAACAATACAAGGAAATGACAATGGCACTCCCTGATGTTAACTCTTAATACCAGTAATTTACGGCTTAGTATTATACTGAACAACACCAGGAAAATGCTGAAAACATATCAAATCTTTACTAATGAATATTTTTACAATTGTTATTTAATTAAGCAGATGTTTGGTTAACTGTTCAGTTCATACAATGTTACCATACAGTCCCTCACTGTGTCTGAGCAACAGTTAAAACCATTGATATAAAACTGCTCTATTTCTTTTTTTTAAATACTTATTTTTATTACTTTCATGCTTTCCATCAGTCATACTTACACGTTTTTATCAACCAAAATAATACCATAACATTTAACTTAGTTTACACTTTTCAAAAGTGAAATCAGGATCCTGAGATAGTTACCTTTCTATCCCAACACACAACGGAGAAAACACAATATTAAAAAAAAACTGTTCTATTTCTAAATCATAAATTAATATGTATATAGGGATCAAAACAATGCCCATTAACAATAATTCTTGGAAACATACTCAAAAAGACTAGATGATGGCTTGGTGTATATGGAGCAGATCCAGTATGACCAACCTGCTCTGGTGTAGAACCAGTTGTCATCACAGGGCGCCAGCTCCTTGTGCCTGGCAAGCTTCACAGTGTCGACCCATTCTGGGACCTTCAGCTTGCCAGACCTGAAAAAATCAATTACACGTCACTGTGATGAATCAACGGACTGGATGTTTCCCTCAAAACAACAGACGGCACAGGAAAACAGGATTCTCTCCCCACAAACAGTATCAATAGTGTCATGTGTTTTACTGCTGTTTAGACACGGGTGTTGTAGCAGAGCAACGTCCTATGGGAGGCCAAGCGAGGTCAAAATCTGTCTGAAAAGCTAATTGTGTAAGTACTTGTTTAGTGTGTCTGTGATTGCAGATTACATTTGCAACAATTTCTCAAGAGTAGAGGGCAATGTCAAAGGTCAACAACGATGATCATCAGTACAGTGACACAAAATCATCTGTTGTGATACTATTTTTCATGGTGCATTTTTTATTGAATGTTTTTAGAAAAACGTTTAAAACAAATATTAGTGATGGCATTTTTTTTCAACCATTGTCATTATCTTTGTTTGTCTTAGGATTTAAAAAAATGTAAATGCAAAATTTAGTGGATTTTTTTCCATCTATTTAAGATTCTTGAGTTTGTTCACATCACAGATGGAGAGATTGTATAACACCAACTTGTAACAAGGATGTAAAAAGTAAGTGTGCAAAACTTAAACTATCAGGTTACATTAATATTAAACTTTCTCAATTTCAAGTGTTTCAATGACCCATACACAAAAATCTATGGACACCTTCAACTCATATTGAAGACAAACATCTTAAACATTTTCTTACCAAAAGTATACAAAGTATGTGGAGAGCATACTTACTTTTGGCTTATAGTGGAGTCCTATCATAGTCAAACACCTTTGCATGCACTGCACTCCTTTTGACCCTGTTAGGTCAGTCAGTGGGTGACATGATGATGTTATGTCTCAGTGAGATGTTGTGTAAATCATTAACTTCATCTAAACACTGGGTAAGATACATAAAAGTGTAAAGAGAATCCTAGTTGAACCATTTTTCTCTGAATACTTCAATTAGTTCTCTCTCTCTATATATATAATAATAATTCAAGGATTTATCTGGAGGATCAAGTTTCCCTTTGGGGACACTTCTATCCTGCACAATATTTTATTTATTCACATGGGACACATAAAGCATTAACAAGCACCAGTTACGTTGTCTTATTGCTTTATTATAAATAAGTCACATTTCATGCATAAAGGGCTGCTTATTTCTTCCTGATGTGTCAGGTTTCAGTTTTCAATAGCATCACCCACAATGCTTCAGTTCGTATACTTACAATAACTCCAAGTACAAAACAACTAACTTTCAGAGTTTCAGTCCTCCTTAATTCCAGCTAACTTATGTAACATTTTCATACAGTAACAATGAATAATTTAGACCAAAGAACTGAACATAGTGACAGAGAATGGAAGCTTTAAAAACCTGGTTTAAATAATTGAATATGTATTTTAGCTGTTTTAAATATCCTTCTAGTAGCTGTGTCTTCTGTAGTCTCCTTTATAAATATAATGTCTATAACCTGTATTGAAATGATCACAGTGTTTGGCATATCTTTTTGTCTTTCTCACCACTTGCGGGTGTCTGTTTATTTCAGGAGACTAGTAAGAAAACTGCAGAACAAAGTTTCAGTTCTGCCGTCAGTGTCCTGCTGCTTCCCAGGTTGTAACTGTGATTTCTCACATGTACTGTAGCCCACATAAAATATTTATATCCACATTTTATACCCACACTACTATAATCCTTTCACACTGCTTTGTGAATTACCCCAAATACATAACACACAAGCCCGTTTCGATTCCCTCAGGTACAATTCTTCTGTCTGGATTTCCATTGCAAACTTCTGTACTCTACTATTTGGGTTAAAAACACTTTGAAAGTTATATTAGATGATGTTACCTTTATTTATGTTTATCCACAATTCATTTTTAGTAACTAATTTGTCTCTGTACTTTGTATTTGTTATTGTATTTTTTTTGCTGTGTAACTTCAATAAGTGTACTTACAATAAAGCCTGTCCAGTCTTACATAGCACTTTAAACAGAAACATGAGCCGAAATAACAATGTTTACGTGAAAATATAGTAAACCATTATGTGCTAACAGTTCTTTGCAAGTTATTCGTGATTAAGATTTTTTGCCACAATTGAGCAACCCTAGTTTACCGTGAAGATGAATGATTTGTTCATATTTTGTGATGAAGGAATTATTGCTATCTAACACAATAAACTATACTCAATATCATGTTGCTTACTCATGCTTCTTTTGACAAAATAAAAGCTTTTGCATGTCATTTTTTGTATCACTTAAGCAGATTTTATACATTAAAAAAGCATGTTTCTTTCTAATAATTTCATTGTAATCTCAAAAAAATGATTCACGTGATAAGTTTCTCTGTCATCCAAGAAAATTCAGTTAATTGCTTATTAAAATGTTATCTAGCGAAAAAATAACAACGAATGTCACTATTCATTGACTCTTGATATAAATACGCAAACTGATAACTAACTAACTAAATTTGAATAAATAAGATTACCTAGTATTTCCTCTGTACATAAAGGTATGAGGGACAAAAAATGACTAAAGTATAAATAAATGAATAAATAAATAAATGTTGGGAGAAATGCATACAATAATGTATAAATAAATAAATAATTAAATAAATGCATCAATAAATATAAAAATTAATATATAAATAAATATATACATATATTTATTTATGTATTTCTGTGTCCATGTTGTACAAGGAAAAGTAAATATGTAAATTAAGTGGGCCGTCCTAACATTACTGAAGTAGGATTGGTCAATTTTGAAAAACAGACAGAAGCTAATTAACAGATATATTTTTCCTCTTACGACCTGGACACAGAAATAAATAGATGTGTAAATGTAAAAATACGGAAATAAATTAATAACTCAATTAATGTGGAAATGTATGTATTGATACATATATAACTGTAGAAATACACTAATAAATGAATAAATACATGTAAAAATATATAAATAGCCTTTTTCATTAACAAAGTGTATTTATTATTTATTCATTGATGTATTGTTTTCAGCATTTATATATTTATTGATGCATTTATCTAATTATTTATACATTATTGTATGCATTTCTACCAACATTTATTTATTAATTAATTAATTAATTTATACTTTACTCATTTTTTGTCCCTCATATAAAGGTGTAAAACTGATGTGTGAGTGACAGGTGAGCCATCAGCCAGTCATGCACTGTCAGCATGTTTTAAGCTTTACTTACTTTTTGAGGAAAGCTGACAAAGCCCTGACAAAATCCTGTTGGTTGACATCTTTCACCGTGACACTGGGCATCTAAAAGAACAATTGGAGACAAAGGTGAGCTTGGTAGTAAATGCTTGACTTGTCGCTTCTCTCATAATGAGTAAAAGTGCACCGACTGTCGTAGCCTCTGAAATGTAAGCTAACGTTAGCTAGTAGCTAGCGTAGGTAAGATGACAGCATGCGAGTCATAGGCACACTGACATATCTGTACAGGTGTCGTGTTATTCAGTGATAAATACTATCTTACTGTTCATATACCTTACAAAGACGACAGGTAGGTGGTCAGGCTAAGGATGGAGTTCAGCTAATGCGGCGAGGCGGCTAAAGGAAGGATGCTGAGGAGGGAAGGAGACTATCCTCGTTTGCAAAGGATGAAAGGAAGGATGCTGAGGAGGGAAGGAGACTACCCTCGTTTGCAAAGGATGAAAGGAAGGATGCTGAGGAGGGAAGGAGACTATCCTCGTTTGGAAAAGACGAAAGGAAGGATGCTGAGGAGGGAAGGAGACTATCCTCGTTTGCAAAGGATGAAAGGAAGGATGCTGAGGAGGGAAGGAGACTACACTCGTTTGGAAAGGATGAAAGGAAGGATGCTGAGGAGGGAAGGAGACTAAGGATGATTCCGTAGCCTGATTTAACCTCTCCAGCTGCTGGATATGATTGCTTAAGTCGGCCATTGTACACAATTTATTTAAACATCAACGTGTTTCAGTGTACTTTTCAAGCAAACAATGCCATGCATATATATGTCAAACTGCTGATATATAAAGTTATAAACCAGGGGTGTCCAAAGTGCGGCCCGAGGGCCATTTGCGGCCCTTGAGGGGATTTTTTGCGGCCCGTGACTTCAAATGAAGAATCAGAAGATTTTGGCCCGAGGCCTTGATTGAGATTGGCACATTATCTTATTTTTCTTTTTCATGTTAACAAGGGCTGAACAATATTCCTAAAATAGAAAATGTTCAGTAACATGTATGTTGTTGTTTTTTTAAATCTACAGCTTTTACTATTTTCCACATTCTTTTGTAAACTATGAAAAAAAACGTATGCAAAGTTTTTGCAAACAAGCGGACTGTTGTTTAACCATTTAATGACCTGAGCTAAATGCAGAAAGCTTTTCCAAAAAATTGAACCACGTTACAGGCTCTGAGAAAAAAAACCAAATAAAGTAGAACGAAGAAATCAAAATATTTGATTTCCTTTTATTAAAGGGTTTATTTAGCGAGCCTTTTGATTCTGATCTACAAAGCCTTACTATTTTTTCAACTATATTTTAAAAAACAAAACCTGTGGCCCGCCCGATTCTAACACGACAATTTTGGCCCACAAGAAAAAAAGTTTGGACACCACTGCTATAAACTATCTTTTTCATTTTGTTGGTGAACTATTCCCGCTGAAGCCCAGCAGAGGGTGGTGTTGAGACATCATTTTCACATGTCTGGCCCCTTTCTCTGTTCCATTATCAGTCCCAAAGGCTTTCAAGAAGTGTGCTGCAGTCTGCAGGAGGGGACAAAACACCTCAGCTAGGAAGAAGCCACCACCAGTGGAGGGTTAGTAACCGTTTAGTCTCTTTTTTTAATCAGCCATAAGAATTTGCTGCCTACACATTTAGTCAATAATTTATTTATTAATCTTGTATGTGCTGCAAAGGCCTTTGATACTACAAATGCTAATGGCCTATGATAATTCAGAAGTCACAGTAAATCATGATGTTCTTCAAATGATGTCTATGACATAGTGTGTTTAATTAAATATCTTTTTCATCGCAGCTTCTTTGCAATTGTAAAGAAGTGTACCATCCTGAATCCTGTTTGCCAATGTGATGGTTGTCCTTGGAACCCAGAGCAGTATTTCTAAAGGCACAAAGCACGAGAGGCAAGTCAATTCAAAGTGGAGCTCCAACTAATAATTCATGTAACTTTAAATCATATAGTGTACTATGGCTTACATTCAACAGAAAAATCCTGAAGAGCAGCTGATCTCTACTGAGGTCACTGTGTATCCATTTCTTCCCTTCTAAATAGATAATAATTATCTACCTACCACTATAAATTCAGCCAAATGTCCTGTGTGCATGAGAGTTTAGCTGAAGTTTAAAACAAACATACAGTAAGATTTGTTTCTAAGCCATGCAAGTGCATTGTGTGATCAGCCATTGGACAAATATACAATCAATTTCATGTGATGATGGTTAAAAAGGAACAAACTTTTGCATACAGCATCTTCTTTAATGTGAGTTCATTTGAATCCCTTTCCCTCTCTACAATAACACATTTGGCTCTGTTAGCTTGAGATAAGGCTTCCATTTTTCTTAACTTCTCTGACTTCATGATTTATCTAGGTACTAGTTGTGGTATTAGTTAATACTGAACAATTAGTCATTCCTTCAGTGATTATTATATTATATATTGTCTCCAAAGTTTTGCTTGATTTGCAGAAGCTCGCTATCTGCGTAGCGTGATGCTTTTAAGCTGCAGCATTTAATAATTTCTTTCCTTGACCTCAAAAAGTCATGTCCTTCTTTTCAGGTATCGGATGCAGATTACCACCAGTGTGTGAAACACTGCAGCCAAAGCCAAGGTAAATGAATGTGCGTTTACAAATGTGGCAGACATGTTCGTACACCGGCACACACACACACACACACACACACACACACACACACACACACACACACACACACACACACACACACAGAGCAGCCCTGTACTCTCTGTCTACCCATGTAAGCTACTTCCCCTCCCCCCGTCTCAACATCTCTCTCCCCTTTTTTGTCCCCCTCGTTCTCTCCTTTTCCCTCCTGCTCGCTCTCCCTTGCCTGCTAGCACTATTTCGAGCCTCTGCCTCTGAGAAAGAGAGAGAGAGAGAGAGAGAGAGGCAGGGACACACAGATGCGCAGTTAGAGAGAGAGAGGGAGAGGGAGAGAGAGAGGGGAGGGGAAAGCAGACAGGATTTAGAGTTCAAGTGCACGTGCAGAAAATAGGCTGAATAGAGGAGAGTCAGAGCAGAAAGGAAACCAGGAAAAGGAACGGCAGGGGCGGGAGACAAAGCACACAGTAGCTCTTTCTTTTCTTCTTTCTTCCTCTCTATTTTCTTCTTACAAAAAGAAAAGGTATTAGCCTCGGCCAAAAGAAGAAAAGGACCAAATTCAAAAACTGTGAGGGAAAAAAAAAATGTATTTCTATTCTTGCCCCCTCCTCTTCCCTTCCACTCACATCCGACACACTCCCCTTGTATCCCTCCCTCTTGGATATTTCTCCATGAACCCCACAGTCTCTCTCTCTCTCTCTCTCTCTCTCTCTCTCTCTCTCTCTCTCTCTCTCTCTCCCCTCCCACCTCTTCACGCACACACATGCACACACCCCGGAGTCCTTCCCCTCACCATGCTTACTATCGACTCTCACTGGAGACGACTGCGACGAGCTCCTTTTTTCTTTCCCTGTCTTTTTCTTGCCAGCCTTTGCCTTTGATAATGTTCGCACGTATGGAGGCACCTTTAGGTAGTTAACGCTTCACCCACTACGTGTGGCCTCCCTGATAAATGCAGGCCATGGATTGTCCCGGCGTTAGACTGAGTGCCACAAACCTGCTTGTCCTTTCTTAAAAAAAGAAACCTCTTGTTCGTATTTTTTTCAAGGCAGAGCTCGACTTTCGTCTAGAAATCTTTTGAAAGAAACCTTATCTGTGTCCTGAAGCTGGCCCTTATAGTTGAAGAAGACAGAAACAGAGTGAATGAATGGACACATGAAGGGGGACAGGCAAAGAATGAGGGGAAAATGGAGAGCGTGGTCTGCGGGAGAAAGCGAGAAAGCCAGAGAGAGAGAGAGGTAGGAGAAAGAGTACCGGCACTGGCAAGAAAAACTGGGAGGGGGGAAGAGTGAAGAAGGGGGACCAGTAGGGGATAGACTTATAGGAAGGTGGGACGGCTGGATAGGAATTGGCAGAAATCGCGGGAAAAAGGAGAAAAAACAAAACTGCAGAATGAGAAGAAACGGAACTTCTCTCAAACTCAGACTCGCACTGTCGGGTCGCCTTCGATTTTTGTTTTGCGACATGAATTTTCATCACTTTTCCGATCACCCTCTCATTCACATGTGAGTATACTGTACCTACATGTTCTTCTTTTTCCTTTTCCTGCTTCCTCTCTGCATTTCCCTTTCTTCTTAAAAGCATTTTTCTCCTCCTCCCCCCCTCGCCTTTTCTTCACTCAGTTTTTCAACTCTCCTCTTATTTTTTCTCTCTTGTTTGAAAAATGTGTTCCCTAGGTTGCTAATCCCCTCATCCTGTTCATCTTTCCCATCTCGTGTGCTCCACCTCTCTCTCCTATCTGCCTTGTTCGTTCTCCAGCTCCTCTTTATCGCGGGTTATCGCTGCTCTTTTTTGCCTCTCCTTGAAGGATTACCTCTGCTCACATTTAGATAGGGCTTTGGAAAGGGATCACTGAGTGCACCCAGTTTTAGGGGGCCCATGAATGGGAGGCTAGTACATGAAGGAGGCAGGGTGTGTGCACTTGTGTGTGTGTATCTGTCTGTACTAGTCGTGCATATATACTGTATGTGTCTGCGTGTGTGTGTCTGTATGTTGGGGTGTGATTAAGAGTTAACAGAGCCGGCAGTGGTGAATGGTCACTCTTGCTTACGCATGCGCGGATTCGCACAATCACGTTTCATGTTTCAAATTTTTCTGAAATGGTTTCTGCGATGCTATAAAATCCACAGACATGAAAGATAGTGTGTTAGTACGGGGGAGAGCGCAGAGGTGAAAATGCTGTAAGTACTGCAGAATTTCTTCTTCTTCTTCTTCTTCTTCTTCTCTTATTGCAATTTTCACTCCTCCAATGCTTCTCCCCCTTTTTTTCTTTCCCATCTTCCATCCGGGTATCCCCCAATCTATCTGTTGGTCCGCCTGCAAAGAAAGATCCACAGTCCAAGATGTGGTTCGGTATTAGCACAAGATAAGAACCGATTCGCCAAGTACCAAACTTGAATCGGTTTCAGTGAGTTTTTTTTCTTCTTCTAATAACCTGCAGCATTTTGGGGCGAGATTACTTGTGTTTGATGCGGGGAAGTTACAGGTAAAGACGGAGGGTTTTCTGCAAATAACTGCTTATCTGCGCTGTAAAGATGCCAACAGTCGTGGGTAACATGAGAGCATAATTGTAAGTTGGGTACTGTAAGCTTATGATATAAAACAGGATATATAAGAGAGGCATAGGGTGTATAAAACAGCTCTGCAATCGTCCATTTGCAGTCTATCTGTTGTAATCTCCATTGAACCTTTTTTTCCTCTGCGCTATCGGCCTCAGATATCTCCTGGCATCTCCTACTTTTTCCCTTTTCTCCACCCCTGTGTTATATATCTTTCTACCTGCTCTGTTTTTCTATTTACATAGCCTCCTGTTATCTCTGCCCACATTTTCTCTGTCACTTGCCACAGTTGTTATCTTTATCCAAGATTGTCCTCTGGTATATTTCCAAGGCGAGTGTATGTATGCGTGTGTTTCTCTGCCGACAATGTGTTGCGTTTTTTTTTTTTTTTTTTGAACTTGTGTGTGTGTGTTACTTAAAACCGATAAGTGCTGCAACACCTTTTGAGTGTTTGTGCTTAGTTTCTGGTTTTTTGTCTGCTTTTTTTTTAATCTCTGTGCACCATCTGTTTGTGAATGAAGCAGGGATATTGAAGCTATATGAGGACATGGACGTCTGAAACAGTTTCGATTTTTAACAGTGAGTTAAAAATAAGAAAAAAAAGAAGCTATAGATATAAGTAAAAAAAGGAAGCTAACTGCTTAGTTGAGGCCGTTAGATAACAGTTAGTGGCCTAGATCTTGAATATGGTAAGTGTCTAAATGTGAGCTGAATCAATTCATATGCAACAAGTTTATTCAAACCCAATAATCTGGCAAATAGCATCCCTGCATATTGTGATTAACCAACAAAATGTAGGCTTTTGTTGAGCAGCGTCCCGAGGTTAGACCTTTCTGTGACCTCCGCTTTGGCCCTCAAGAAAATAAAGGGGAAGAGTCTTTGATGTCAAAGCGATTTCATGCCAAAGACAAAAGTAGGACAAGAGAGATAAATCCCCCCCCCCCCCCAAAGCTGACAACTTGCTCTTATTTGTTTAAAAAAAAAATGTTTTATGTTACCGAACCTACCCAGTAAACGTTGATATTTACTCCAGAGGGAATTTGGTTGTAATGCCAGTGAGGTGATGGGACCCCCAGGTTATGAAATATTACTCAGACAGACCTGGTGTTATGTAATCTTACATAACTGAGGCGGCAGCTCAGCAGGGTTGGAGGAGAAGCTATATGGGTCTGCTTATGGTATGAACTCACTGGCAGGGTCAACACACTCTGGGCCTTAAAGGGGAAGAGGCCCCCGTCTACATAAAGACACTGAAGAATCCACACATTTGGACTTAAGTGCCTGACACCTAAAGACTGAGGATAAAGACGAAGCTGCCTTATTGTAGGAACTGTTGGCTCATTTACATATTGTCTGTGTAATCTGGTAAGACATATCAAATCCTGTTAAAGATAAAGGCTAACTCTTTTGTCTTTTGTTAACTTAAAACTCAGACTGATTTGAACAACCATATTCGATTAAGCGGTTTCCCTTAAAAAGAGGACAAACCTTTTGAATATATCTTTCTAAAAACTAGTGTTTAAATGACTGCATCGTACTCGAGCCTCACACGGTATGCTGCAGATATTCAAGGTGCTAACAGTCCTGTGCCATGACACACGACTCACTCTCTACCAGATTTCTGCAAATCTTGTGTGTTCCTCATTCATAATTGATGACATTCAACCGCAGCATGCATTAATGGATCGAACAGACCTCAGGAATTCCCAGGCAAGCAGCCGTTGTAGGTAGCAGGTTTGGATTTGTGCCGCTGAATTGGTGTTTTCCCAGCTGGAAACGGACAAACTGACTAGTACCGGTACAACATCAGGCCTGGTGTGACAAAAGAAAAGTGTGCAATACAAAATCAGATAGAAGCAGCAGCAGGTTTGTTTAATTTAACAGAGGATTAGAAATCACTTAAATAGATTTGGACAGCGACAAAAAGTCTATGATGTTTGTGGATGCAGTCAGTAATATAAATGTGACTCCAGTAGTATTATAGGTTAAATATATTGTGTTTGCAAATGATGTATTTGTATAATTTTTCTGTATTTCAGATTGAGACAGGAGCCTTTTCACTGAAGACATCAACTGTATCAGGTAAGGAGATATTTACTTTACATTTATTTAATTCAGAGTGGCTCAAAATAAACCAACTGTCCTTGTACTTTTACGTCTCCCCAAGGATTGAGTCTATGTATAGGTCTGTTTATAACCCAGCGCTTTACAGACCAGACTTTGCCTAATGGCACTCAGCAGTGAGGAACACTTGGTCAGCCATTTTACTCTGTGGGCCGATCGAAAACGTCGATGTGCCATCAGAATAATTAGATTACTCTTCCCTGAGTCATTCTGTCGTGATTAACCCTCGCAGATATGTGCTAACTGCAGGCCAACGTGAAAGCTGCAAGAAGGCAGTCTTTTCATTTAAGCTGGCGCGCCTATTTGTGTCAGTTTGGTGTAGCACCGCTGTTGGCGGCGTGGAAGTGGAAGGGTCATCTGTTGGTCACGTTCCGATTATCAGATGTTGTTGAAAAGTGAGAAAGAGTGGGGTATAAAGGGCAGTCTGTGGTCTAGCCTTGAAGCTAGCTCTGGAGATGCCTCACATTACATTTTTGTCTTTGTGCTGATGTCACCCCCATGCCCCTAGTCCAGCAGCAGGAGAATAAGAGCTACATTCTGCCCCTGTGACACAATAGAGCCCTTCTTGCCCTGATATTTTTTTTTACAATGATTCTTTTTGCAGGGACCTACACATAGTATGCACACACATATTCTCTGCAGTTAGCAGAGCTGTGCATTGATATACCTGATCATTTCATTCTTGTTGAACATGTTTGCTCAGAGATTTGAAGTAGTAGTGCTCTCACTGTCAGATTTCAAAATACGCTGCAGGTCATTTGTTAATTTCCAGAATCATTTGCAGCACCCACTTAAAATGTGAGACGTTAACGCTTTATTATCTGTCTTGGGTCAGTAGCATGTGTATTTGTGATGGTTGATATAAGAGATACATGGAAGATATGTAAGCCACTGCTGTACAGTATGTTGGCGTGGCATGGGTTAACATCTGAAGACAGGAGGAATGTGTCCAGGTCGACAGAGAGAATTCCTCAGTCCTGCGCGACTAGGTCACTGCACTGACAAGATTCTGCCACCTATTTTAGCATGCGCACTGACGCCCTGCGCCTCCGTCTCATTGCCCCCTTCTATCTTTGTCTAATTCTGCCTGCCTCTCTTTCTCTCTCTCTATCCCCCCCCACCCCTCTCCTTTTCCTCTGTCTGGCTCAAGTCTGTCCTTCTTCCATTCTCTTCTTTTTCATCATTCCATCTTTTGTTCCCCCAGCACACTCTTTGTCTGTTTCTGTCTCTCTCTTGTGTCTGTCTGTCTTTTAGTAACATTGTCGTCCTACTTTGCCTCATATTTTCCCAATCTCCACTCCGTCTTTTATTTGTCCTCATGCACTTTCCGTTTCTTTTTTTTCTTCAAATGTTCTCGCTCTTATTTACACTCCAAACATCATTATGTCTTCCTGCTATGCATTCTTTCACCATTGAGCCTCCTGTCTTTTTGTCTTATGAAGTCGGTCTCAGTTTCTGTGGCACATTGAGTGCAGTGCTGCAGGTGCTTTGAAGAGGACACGTCAAAAAGATGAACGTTTATTCTCTGTGTGCTCATGAAATGACACCTGGCATTCTTGTTATTTAAGCAGCCTTGTAGCATGCATATGGTGCCTGGCAGTGTTGGTCATATATGATTTATAAGGTGCGCTCCCACACAAAGGATGAGAGCTTTCATACAATCTTTATTTGGGAGTTTACAGAGTCTCACCTCCTCATTGGCTGACAGAGGAGGTGACAGACAGACCCCAAGGTACAGGAGCGTTTCCGCTGATGGCAGATGTGGCGACTCTGCACCTTGCAGACATGCTTACTGAACAGAAGCACATTTTTGTTCCCTTTGGCACAACAACACGTCAATATTTATGCAAATTACTCGGGAAAATTTTGTTTTCTTGTAAAACTGTTTTGAGTTTGTCACATTAGCATTTTAAAAAGCAGTGATGTTGGGGAACTTTAAGAACTACCATCTGTCACCATGCTTTTTTATAACTGTTTTTAGATGTTTTTGTGTTAGCAACTGAAACATAAACAAATCTAAACCATCATTCCCTCTGTTCTGAAAACATGCAAATAGATATGAAAGTAATGTTTGCATACTTTTTGATGATTGACAGCATACCACCCCATCTTCCCTATGTGTCTTAAACTACTGACACAATTGCCCTGAACTGAATTCATTAATAAATATAAATATCATTGAAACAGATGAAGCCTTTCAGCTGGGCTTTTTGTAGAAAGTACCAAGCTAAGTGTTTCTGAAATGTTGAATGAGAACATAACAACTAGAGAAACATCATGTGTGATGTCATTTGTTGTCCATTCAGGATTTAAAAAAAGGCTGCTGAAATCTTTGGTGATTAATTTAATTCCATAAATAATATTCCTGACGCCTACCTACTTACAAAGTGTTTGCAGTCGTCTCTAAAATGATTCCAGTCTCACCTGAATTGATCCCTGAACTATTTAATGCTACACAAAATACAGAAGTGTGGGATACAGCTCTTCAAATATCATTTCATCTATATCTGACAACATGTGTGTAAATCTGTGTGCATGTTTGTGTGTTAGCGCGCCTGCCCCGCCTCCATCCGAGCAGCTAAAGCCCTTGCGGTTTCAGACGGTGAGGGGAGGTGAGACGTGAGTAATAACAGTGACTGATGATGTCACGGACAGCATCGCACCGCTTCAGCTGCCCCTCTGACCCGGCTTTAGGATGGCGGCAGCAGCAACGCACAAGCACCCGTGGGTAACACACGCCAAAGCATATTAGAGGCAGGGAGATGGAGGGAGGAGGGGATGGAACACACAGAACAGAGCTCAAGGGGACAGAGACAGAGACGGAGGGACAAAGAGGGAAGGAGAGAGGAGGGGAGGCTGTCAGATTAAAGAGAAGAGAGGAGAAGAAAAGATGTGAGACATGGCCATGTTTGCCTCTCCATGCTTTTTTTTCTTCAGCAGACTGTCTGGTTGGAGATGATGTTTAACATCACTGCCTCAGGTATCTCTCTCTGTCACTCTTTCGCTCTGTCTTTCTGTCTCCCACTCTGTCTGTCTGTTTTGAATCCCCTATCATTCAAGTTAAGTTACAAAGCATGAGTCTGCATGAAAAGTAGAGATGCTCTCTCATCCCATCTTTTTTAATTTCCTAATCGTTAGCTATGATCCCATATGAGTTCCTAATCCTAAAAAATATAACAGCTGGATACAACTAACCCTTTTTTGACCAGTATGACAGGAAAAACTGATAATCAACACATATAAATATGTAAATTAATGACAATTCTTTATGAAGATCTCTTCACATAATTCGGCTGACTGTAAAAACTAGAACATTTACCTAGCAACAAAAAAAAAAAAAGTCCTATCTAACATCAGTGGCTGCTCAGCTTGCAGCCTCTCTGGTTCTAGTGTAAGCCAACGTGTCTGAAAAACATTATATTCTCGTCTGTATCAGTGGTCACTGTCTTTCAACCTCACTCACTGTGCTAAATTGCCAAAGGTGAAAATGGCGGTGCGAGTTCAGCAAGCGGGAAATGAGCGACAGCGATGTAGTTGGGGACTATTGAGCTCTCTGCTTCAGACTTTATTCTCAGCACAAGTCAGATAAATCATCTCAGGAGGCAGCCATAACTCCTTTCACCCTGTGCGTCCTTTACTCCACTGAGTCCATGATGACTCATTGGATGTGACAGAAGGGTTCATGTGGCGCACAGAAAATAAAAATTGAAACATAACATGATGTATGATCTGCTGGTAGAGAAAATCTACTTAATCCTAAAGTGTTATTTACGCAGCATAAATCCAGATTGTATGGCTTAACATGTAAACATTAACCCAAATTACATTTAGAGGCAAAAAATGTACAAAAATAAAAATACATTTAGTTCGGCCATGGTTGAAAAATTCAGTTATACATGTAGTTACATTTTCTAAAGAATCCTCAAAAATGTGAATGCAGTAAAAAGATCTCAACATCGGATTCTACCGACCCTTCACACGTACTTGAGCTATTTTACAACATCTATATAGATTTTCAGTACAGCCATGTTCTCAAACAGATTGGTAAACATTCCAGCTTGTGCACACAGGGCCTTTAATTGTCCATACTGTAAATGATGAATATAAAGTAACTAGATCATTGTGAACCAGGTGAAAGGGAAATAGCTCTTAAACTTAACCCCATTATCTCCAACTATGTAACGTGTGCAAGCGATCCTTTCTGGCATTTGAATATGGTGTTCACTTCAGTTCACTGTCTACTTCAAGAGAGGGTTTTGACTCATGGGGAATCCAGCGCTATAGGTTTGCTTTTCAATTAAACAATATTGCTTACAGCCCACAGTATTTTCTCTAAGGCATCACAGATACTGCACTCAAAGTAACCAAAGCATTTATCATTGAAATCCATCTCAAGAGGGGAGGAACCTTGAGCTGGAGGTGGAGAGTGCCCGTTCACGAGCACTCGGCACCCATGTGTTTGTTTTCGCCACTATCACTTCAAAGTCTCATTCAATTCCCACTCCCAAATGGCTCTTGGTTCTTTGATCTCACCGCCGAGAGATGAGCAGATACTCGAAGCCCCGCAATTCTGTTTACAATTTCAAGGGAATACTCGGAGGCAAATGAATCTCAAATATTTTTTTGGAGCACAGGCAGAAAGTACTGCTCTGGTATGTTATATCCCTAACGAATAGTTGTGATAAATGAAACGAGGATAATGAATGATGTAAAGTAAATACAACTGGTGGAGCCCCTCAAGATCCACTTTTACTTTTAGCCTTTTTTCTACATTGAAGGTAGAGTCAGTTGCATTGTTCGTTGCGGCTTGTAAACCCAACATTTAAACTGGACCCTTCTTTCTGGGCTCAGCGCCCCCAGAAGCACACCCTCACTGCAGGACGTAGTGTTTTACGTTTACTGCTTGTACCTACACTGCAAGCTAGCACAAGCTAACCGCCGGTGTTTGGCACCTGCCTGTCAACCAAAAGCAGTCCAACTCTGCTCTGCGTCCACGGGTAAAAGCATGCAACCTCGTTTTGGAATGAGCTTTATCTGCTCGGTGTTTCGCTTCAATATCTTTAATCACGTACAATGTATGTAATGTATGGAGGCCCATAAGTCATGATTAGTGGCTTTACATTTCTATGAATCTATATAGTATTTTTAGGATAAAGCTACTGACTCTAAAGTAAAAGCTTTCAGAAGCAACCCATGTCCACATGAGGCTTTATTGAAAAGGTAACATCTCCTAGTTTTTAGAATGTGCTTGTAAGCCTTCACATGATAACCCAACTTGAAAATATCAGTTCAAACATGCAAATCAGCTTATTTTAACTAATAAATATCAGGCTTTATGCCCTTACTATCCATATCACTTAATACTTACTACACCTTATCAACCCCACCTGTATAAAAATCCAAACCTCGCTTATAATTGACTGCAATTCCGAATAGTTTTGACCTTTATTCCAAACATTGTTTGTAATCATCTTTCTTAGAAAATACCTTCATGTGATCAGTGATCGTGGGTTTTGACTCATTTATTGTCCTGTCTCTGAACACTAAAGTGCTGGTGGGCTGGTGCAGTTTTAATGATGAATTCAAAATAAACTTATCGACAATCCTGAATGTAAAAAGCTCAGCAGGAAAATATCTTCAATATATATCATACTGCTGTAATCCATCTCCAAATAATGTTCCCATGTTACTTAAATATTTCTCATCAAGTCTGAAGACACTACAGTGCTACCTGACAGGACACAGGCAAACACTTAAGCATCACAAATCTGTTTTAAATTAAATGAGATTTTTTTCCAATACAAACCTGACCAGAAGCTAACCAATAGAGCTGAAACAATAAATGCATTTATACATTTTATCTAATGAAGCTACAACTTGATCATCAATCAATTATTTTTCATGCAAAATTTCTCTCTCTCTCTCTCGTGTTTGAGATTCTTAAACATGATTATTTAAAGGAAGAATATGCAACTTTTTGATCCAGCAGATGTCGCCTTTGAGCACCAGCATGAAACCAAAACAACTTGCGCTGCATTGTTGTGTTAGCATGCTAATGCTAGCACTCTTTCGTTTGCTTGTATCTTCACACTGCATGTAAATTTATGTATGTATGTTATTCTTCTTTTCTCTAGTCCCTCAATTAAATAACTTTTATACGTGAGGGGAGGAGTCAGCCGGCCGTACTGGCGATGTAAACAAAGTGAAGATAGGACTCTGAAAACTCTGAAAACATCACAGACAGTGGGACTCGGGTGTTACACCCAGTGTAGACAGTCATGACTCACAGAGTTATTTTAGGATATTCTTGATTTCTGCTACATTTAAGTGTGAAAAATCACATATTCTTCCTTAAATACGTTTTTTGTTTGGATCATTTTAAACTTAATATATTTACACTTGGACAAAAAACAAGAGTGTCATCTGGAGCTCACAGTAATTAAAGAAGCTTCTCTTTTCTGGGGAGTCTGGCCCATTGCCAGTCTGAACACGTTGGGTCCTTACAGATTTGGCTGCAAATGTCACCCTTCAACTGGGAGTTTAAGTTGAAAGGTCAGAATTAAAAATCCTCCCCCGCCTGAGTTTTTTAATCTTATCATGCTTTTGAGCAGTTGATGTGTTATTTAGCGATGCGCTAGAAAGGATCACTGTGGCTGCTGTGTGCGGACTGTGGCGGTTGTTACTGTTGTGACCGTCATGACCCTCTCACCCCTGACATCAACAGGTGACTCTCAAACAAAACAAAGAAAAGCTTCAGATTTTTTAATAAAGTCAGCTAAAGAAGATTTTTCGAGAATGAAAATGAAAGAATGGGGCTGTGTTTCTCGTTGTCATATCTTCAAGAACATTTAGAAGGTCTTCTTTAACAAAATAGATTCATACATTTCTTCAACCAGTAAAGGCTCTGAAGAAGAAGTGTGAAATATTAATATGAGGAGGAAAAAAATAGTCTCATTTCATTCCGACTGTCGAGTAAAACCAGCAGTGATGCAAGAATGCCTCTTGTTCACTGCTGCTCTCATCTCTCTCTCTCTCTCTCTCTCTGTTCTCTGTCTACCTTGCTTAACCATCCATTTTAACCGTCAATGACCTCAAAGCGCTGAGGTTGGAGCTGTAGAAATGAGTGGTTCTTCCCAAGTGTACAGTTAGTCGCTGTGCTGCTGGTAACACATCATCCTTCAACCCACTACCTCCACCCCTCCTCCTCCTCCTACCTCCTCCTCCTCCTTGCTGTGGTGCATCACCCCACTCACTCGCTTTCAGTCTCTCCTTCTCTCCTTGGCTTAATATTGATCTGAATTCATTTGTTTCCTATTGATCTGCCACTCCACCCTCTGCCGCATTGAACAAACACAAGGACATACTCGCACCCAAACAGACGCAGCACATGCACGTCTTGCACAAGCCTGCACAAAAGTATGTTAAAAAAAAAAAAAGAAAAGAGTAACTTAGAAATGAAATACGTGATTTCAGGGTTAATATGCTAACACTGCAGACGACCACACCTGCAATCACGCACTCTTTGTCTCAGAGATTTCAGGGACTGAAAACATGGAGCTGTGCAGAGGTTTGAGCTCAAGTCGCAGAAAAGCTAATAACATACAAAGAAACCTGGATTCCATATTGATCAGATGCCTCAGGGGTGAGATGAAAACACGTGCCGTCTGGGGTCGGTACCAGCAGGCGACAAAATTACAGCTGCAGTTTATTTGCTCCGATTTGCTGAATTGTACTGAATTATTTTACTTATGACATTCTACTTATTGTCTTAACTAAAACGTATTTGTAAGATATAAAGAAGAAGGATATGCTGCATTACAATTAAAGAGCAAAAGCAATCTTGAACTTTAGTTTTTCTCCCTTTACTTTCCAACTTCTCTGTTCTGTCTGTGACATTTGGCCTGAAACGAATTGGCTCCTTCTGAAGATACAAGACTTGAAAAAAGGGCCGCAAACACTTACATGAATTATAAAAAAAACTGCTTATCAGTTTTCTAAAGTAGTGAGGTACCACAGTTTAAGCCGAGTATACTCATCGATCAGAAAGACTTTGTATAATGAGAATTTACGCGACCATAAGATGAATTCAGGAATCACCCCCATCAAAGTGAATATAGTCATGATGTTAATGGTAATAAAGAAACATGTCCCCCATTGCAACAGTCTGGTTCCTTTATTTGTTTTATTCAACATAAGGTATCTCTGACACAGAAGAATGAAATATGTTGACTTTAGGCTAAAGACTTTTTTCCTTAAAGGGCTCAATGTGAAGACGGGTTGTTCAGGTTGTGACTCTTGTCTTTGGTAAGCTTCAACAGGCTGAG
Organism: Labrus mixtus; assembly: GCF_963584025.1. Taxonomy (NCBI): domain Eukaryota; kingdom Metazoa; phylum Chordata; class Actinopteri; order Labriformes; family Labridae; genus Labrus; species Labrus mixtus. Next base: position 21,775,082 of record NC_083627.1, read on the forward strand.
AAACCTTTTCTGCCGCCCCACCAACCACTCCAAATTTTTGGTTTGGTGGCATCAAGTTGCCATGACACCAGACTGTTTTCCCCTGCCCTCTGACCTCTTCTCAGGACGTGCTGTGCTCAGTCAGACTGCAGCTCCAGCAGCGGCTTCAGTTCAAAGGGCTGGATGTGGGGGGGAAAGAGACGAGGGGGGAGATGCTGCGTTTCCTCTCTGTAATATTAGATAAGATACACCACAGGCTACACTCGCTCCTCCTAAGTGGATGCAGGCAGGAACACACGGATCCATACATACGCACACATGTGGGAATTAATGAGCGCAACACAAAACACAAAAGCTGCTCCTCTCGGCCTCTGTTGTCTTTCATTGTGTTGCAGTGTCATAATTATTGCATTTGTTTGGCTCACTGCTGTTTAATTTATGATGGAGGATTGTATTTTTCCAGCATTATTAATGTATTATTCATCACCATTGACTTTAAACTTCTCCGCCGTACATGTAGTTTTGTAACTCGCTTTTTTGATTGCACGGTGTTCATTCTCCCCATTTTGTTGATCCGTTTCATTCTCTGCACACAATGTTTGACGTGTTTCTATGCCTTTCTATTATGCTCTTTGTGCTGATGAGTGCTTCATCTGCACTTAGGGTCTGGACCTCTATGATTTAATTAATCTGAGTATTCTTTCATGATGGTTTTTGCCGATAAGGGCACGAGTAGACTCTGTGGTTTGGATAAAAGCCCAGATAAGGTTGTGTCTGGGTGGCTGACTTTATTTATTTACTTATCCCAACTTCATGGCTCAATGTGTTTATTGATGTTTCCCTTCCTATCCTGTGGTATGCTAATAATCTGCACGATGCTCTGCTGATTTCAGGAATGCCATGGTCAACCGTAGATGCTCCCCAGCGAGAAGAGAGCCATGGGAAAAACCTCAAGCTAGATCTCAGTTGTGAGGTAAATGCTTTGGCAACATCTTTTTTTTCTTCCAGCTTATACCGACAAAGACTCTTTGAATCTGTGTGAAATGAAAGCGAGAGCAAACAGCTTGAGAGATCACAGCTAGAGATGGAGGACACCAAGCTCCAAGTATATAGACGGAGACTTTTTTTTTCTTCTTTCTGCTTCTGCTTCCACCTGTTTGTTTTTTTAGTTTCTCTCAACATGAATTTAATGTAAATTACAAAATGTATCAGAGGGAACTCGTTACGTCTCTGCTGCCATAAACAGAATACTTCTAAACTGTGAGCTATCACCGAATCAAGACTAAATCAGAAGCCATCTTTGACGTTATTCAACAGGATTACAGAATGTCATGTAACTGCCTACATGATTGTGTTCCTTTTCTCTTTGACAAACACACACTTTGTACAGATAAATATCAGCTAACGATTGCCCCTCTTCAATTTTTACTTTCAGAGTTTAACCCATCCATAAAGGACAGCTTTATATTATTTAAGATCATTACATATTTTTTTGCATAAAAGGTCACTCGTGTATTTTTCGCAGTGTGTATTTTTAAAACTTTTTGCTTATTTGTGAACCTGCACGCTCAACCACGCGCAGACTTTCTCCTCTTCCTCATAGACACATGTATGCAAGACATGTGCACACAAGCACACACGCATACTGGCCGACACTACCCAATAGCCATTGACAACAGTGCCCTAGCAACCATTGGGCATCATGCCAAGCCACTGAGGTTGCCTAGTAGTGTGTTCCCATGGTAACGTTTTCTGCCTTTGTAAATAAGGTACGAGGAGAGCGAAAAAAAAAAAAAAAAGGGGGGGCTCGGGAGAAATTGCACCACAGAATCTCATTCTATCTTGAGAGAGCTAATAATTTCTGGTTTTTCGAGTAGCAGATACTTATCCTGGCCCCGCACCAAGCCGCCATCCCGATGAAGTGGTGCATTAGCATCAATGGGGATGTCGGGTCCGAGTCCTCGCTGCACAGTGTTGGATGCAGATTTGAGGAGGACAAAGGAGAAGCATTTAATTTCAGTCTTCTTCCCACGTCTCAAAATGAGCAATGAGCCCTCTACTCCAGCTTTAGGGAAGTTAAACAGGAATATTTTCATATATTCTTAGAATATTTTATTTCTGCACTTGATTATCCATATATTGTCAGATTCTTCTCATAACATAGTCAGGGTAGTTTAAGTTTGTTTAGTCTTCATCAATCTCTTTTAAATTGTGTTAATAAAGAAGCAGTATTGTTTACTGGTTGCGCCAGGGGACAGACAGCGGCCTTTGGGTGGGAGTTTGAGGACCGCTGTCTGAGGTCTGCATTCCTCTCGTGCTGGCTTTTGCCAGACGATTCATGGCTGCGACTAACAGTTTATTTGCTGTCACTGGGCAGATTTCGCTCCTCCGTGCCCCTTCATTGTTTGGGTGGTGCCATAGCCTCCTTGCGTCACTCCTCAAAGACGAGTGGTGAAGAGTCACCTGGAATTCGTCTTTGCTCTTTGTTTTATCTTCGGCAGCAGAGCCTTGTTGTTTTTTGTTATAAAGAAAAGGATTTTGCAGAAATGTCTTGTTGCAGGGCAGATGTGTGCTAAACGTCAGCATCCTTTCTCATTAGTTATCTCTCCAGTTAGTGGGTCAGTTATCTGGTTTTGGTTCATGGTCACGGACACATATTCTTAAAATCCTAAATTACACTACGGAAAAAAAAATCAAAATTTCCTGCGGAGAATATTCCTACATTAAGTCTTAAATTTTAAATCTAAATTTTAAATTCTTCTTAACACAAGAATGAAAGAACCTGAACATGTATAGTTTGTTTTAACCAATCAGCCCCTTCCTGCAGATCTTCAGACAAAACCTCAAACTTCTGCAGTGGATATTCTCTCAAAAACAAGAGCTTGATTATTTCAGCACTTATGACTAACAATGTTATCTCTCAATATTGTCTCAGCTGTTGTGAAGCAAGATTAACACATGCAGATGATCATGTGTTTTGATAATCCATGCACCCAGAATTATTAAGGGATGTAATGATAACAACAGTTTAGATTGAATTAACAAACTGAATTACTGCTTCATGTAATTTGAGAGTATAACACAGTAAAAACAAGTGGCTGTAATTAAATGGTTTGGGACATAAGCCACTTGTTAGTGATCAAAAACACATATTAAGTTCTGCTAGGCAACTTTTTTTTGCAGTTCTTGTTCTTCATGTCACGTTTTGTCATAAAGTTTGTGCTCACAGATGCTGTTTTCATACGAGATTGTGTTGTCATGTAAATATCTTCAGGTACTTTTTTATGCACTGGTGGCACTGCATGTTTTTCACCATTTTCAGGTTATTTTGGTTAAAAAAAAAAACACTTTGGCTGAATATGTTTAATTTGTTTTCGCTCCCTCAAGAGGCCGAACTATAATCCCCACAAAGCTTCACCTGACCCCACACCAGCCGGGGTTCGGGCTCCAGTGCCGGGGCTTCCCACCAGACTCACATTGGCACACAAACACACCCAGGCAGATTGGCAAAGAGCTGGCTTTGGCACAACCATGCCGCATTCATGCGTGATCAGACTGCGAATGAGACGGTGAGAGAGGTTTAAAAAAGGGGAGGAGCAGAATCGAGGGGATCGAGGAGGGAGACTTCGTTAGAATGAACAGAGAGGTTGTCTGGAAGAAAAAGTTGTAAGAGATTTTGAGATCTGTAATGTTCTGTGATGAAGGACAAATAAGAGGCACGTTGAGAGGCGGGAGGACGGCCAGAGAAAGAAAATGAAGGGTAGGCAGAGGGTGGGCTTTTAACATGGCAGAGGGCAATGGAGAGAGGCGAGGTGAATGGGTTGCATTTGGAAGCTGTCCAGTAAAAAAAAAAAGAATCTATGTCTCTATTAGACATATGGTGCAACCAAACCTTTGAAGCTAACACTTAGTCAGCTCATTTTTCATATGATGGTGGTTAAATGACAAACCTGTAGCACAGAATCAAGTTGAGACTGATTACAAACAGCTTGAATCCCATCCATGTTTTTAAACAAGTCATTTGTAAATGTTTATACATTTATCTGCACAATGTGATTCACATTAACATGCAGTTATGTTTCTGCCGTAGGTGAGTGTTACCTCTTGTGTTTGAACCCTTCTCAGTGAGACCACCATTCCTCTGAGACTTCAAGGTTGTATTTTTGGTGCATTGACCAAGTTGAATCGGAGGCCTAGCAACTCGGCTGCACAGCAGCTATCAAGTAATCAATGAGTCCTTGAGGCACACAGGAGGAGTGTCAAAACACAGCCATTGACTGTTAACAACAGCCAATTTGCTGCTTTTGCAGGAGATCACCTCAGCTACATGTCGAATGTGTGGGTGCACCCTGTTATTTACCGAGTATGAGAGAGATCGACTGGATAGTGCTGTTACTCTAAATTGTCATCCAATTACTCCCCCATTACATCCTGTTTGTTAAAATGAAACTGCTCTACTTTGCACCATTTTCTACATTATGTGCCTTATTTAACAGCGTAAATGAGCTTATAATGTTTATAGTGTCGAGGTGTCAGACACCATTCCTGAGACTCTGATGAAGGACAAAGGAAAGAAACACACAAGCATGACTTCTAAAGTGTTGTTTGTTTTTTTATTTCAAGCAGAAAAACCTGCAAATGCGTTGCTCGCATTCATTCTTTCTTCATTCATACTCTTAGCTAAATTTGTCCAGTTCATGGCTGAAAGGCATCTATTTGGCTTCTTTCTTTGCAGCTCTGCTGAACTCTGTAGGGTGCTTCTGATCTGTGGCACTGTTGGCCTTTATCGATATGACGACCTGAGTGGAGTGACGTGCTTCTTTACTCCTGCGACTTTCCTGCTTGTAGCACTTCATAGTATTCACCCCCAGACTATCAGTTTGCCTTGTTAAACAAAAAAATACTTTGATCAAGTAATATTTTTACGTGTGTGTTAGTCATGGACACAGACAGCAAATAAATTATGTTCTTTTTTTTTTTCAGTTTAAGATTTAAAAACGATCCAAAGCGTCCAGTGGCTTGTTTCAAACCTCAGTTTGCAAACACACAAAAAAAAAAAAAAAAAAAACTTCCCTACATTTAATGGATGATTTGCAGTTTATGGATACATTTGCAAGAACTACAGGGCTCTCAAAGGTTCATTCATGATTGACAGATTTGTTTTGTTTTATTAGTTAAAGGTGTCAAATAAGTTTGTTTTCATGCTCCCTTTTAGCAGCAATCCAGAGGGCTTCATATGCTTCACATGAGATGTTTAAATGCATAAAGAGAGGACCAAAGAAACACAAGACCATGATGGAAGACCAAACTTGATCAAGTGTGTAGGTAAAATAAATGACGTACCTCTAAATAGTGATATTAAAACTCTACTGCACTTAGGTTGCAGATATGTGTAGATGGGCACAGATTTGATTTTAAAAAGGCAGTGGATAAAATAAGTTTTACGTATTGGTTTAGGAAATGTGTTTCAGAAATCAAGTGCAGTTGATATTTATGTCTTAACACAAGTTGTGTAGAAAATCAAAGCAGGAGAGGAGTGTTGGACTTGAACCTTAGAATGACGATGAAGTGAGCTCAGGAGTGCTGAATCGAGTCTTTGAGGAGAAGCAAGACTCCACCGGCTCCACTTGCAGAAATAGGTCAGGCAGACGCCTACAGTGAGCAACTGCAGGTTAACTGCTCGTCTTTGTATTCAGAGACAGTGAAGAGCTGCCTTGGCCTCTGGCGAGGGGAGGCGTGGGGGGGATGGTCTTTCCACTGTGTATATCCACAAGAGGGAGACAAGTCCACAAAAAAATCATAGAGTGCTAGAGTGTTATTAAGCCAGATTCAGCTGTTAATCCTTCCAATTTCAACAGTTTCATAACATTACACGTTCATCTTCTGACTTTACCTTCAGTTTTTCTGTCCTCTTTATTTCTGTGATTGAGTTCTTTTGAAAATATATGAATCCCTCTGTCTTTATCATGAGATAAGGATCGTTTTTTCAAGTTGTTTTAACACCATCACCAAAAAGCAAACAACTGTGTGCGTACAAAACACATGTTCACCATATACACAGATATGTGATAAAAAAGGAAAACGACAGGAACCGGCAGAGAAGACAGACAGTCAGGCAGACAGATAAAGACAGACAGACAGACAGTAGTAGTAGATCCTGTGTTAAAGAAGAAGAGGAGACTCCGGCGCTGACCCAGCTCCCGTGCTCTGCAGTGTGAGGTAGTTGGTTGTATGGTTTCGCATAATAAACAGCCTGGAGATAACTGTACAACCTTCTAGCTTTCCCTGCGGTGTCACCCAAACGTCCTGCTGATGCCACCGCACTGTATGCCTCTTAGAGAGGTAAGTATGTAGACCCACCTGAGGAAGGACAGAAAGTTTTATTCATCATTTTGAATTTAGATTAAATATGACAGAGTAACTAATGCAGAGATTTGAGCAAGGTCTTTGGCTTAAAGGGAGTTTATACAAGCCAAGGCTCCTTATTTGATTTATGTTTCATTCATTGGATTCTGATTTGTAAGACGTTTTTCAACCACCTTTAAACTAAAGGTCAGGTGGATGTCTAAAGCAGCGATGGAAAAAGTCACCACAGAGTTAACGTCAATTGTGAACTCTTAAATAATTTAACGTTTCTCCTTCAAATTTAATTTCTGGCCCATAATTAAAATAACAACGCCACACACGTTTTTCTGCACTGACTTTGAATCTAATAGACCTGAAAGACTAATCAGGTTCTGCTGTCTAGGTCCAGCTTATCCAGGCGTCAATATGCCCACCTTGCTCTGCAGTGCTCTTTGATTTGTTATTTGGTGCAGTCCAATGGGGTATAGAGCCAGCTATCAATAGCTGTTTGTACGGCTGCTCGCTTTGCATGCTGGGCACAAAATCACAGAACGGCTCTTCAGGCCGTTTTTTGCTGGAATAGGATCATCAAACTCGAAAAACACAAACATTTTGATGACTTATATTTTTAATGATTTTATCATGGTTTAGCTGTGTCTACATGTTTTATTTTGTAGGTTAGAATCCATCCACCTTTTTGGTTTTAAAAGTCAAATTCATTCTGCAGTGAGTTCCAGATTTTTTTGATACATTTTCACTAATGCTTCACTTTCCTACAAATCATTTCTAGTTTTTTATGTTAAATTTTCAAAGCAGTGCCGCATTTGCGTTCATTTGGCTGTCATTAAAATGTCTGTGATACTCTCAGTTCACGCTGGCTGCTCTCTGTAGTCATGGTAGATAATGACAGTGTGCCCAGACGTCCTGAAGCACACGGCTGTATGTGAACTTGCTTACCGCCTCCTCCTTCCCTTTCCTCCTTCTCCTCCCTGCACCCCCCTCCTCTCCCCCCTTGATTCCCCCCACCCCCCTCTGTCCCCCAGTGTGTCTGGCTAGTGGCTCAGACACTCAGTATCCGCATTGCGTTGCAGTGCTCCAGCAAGGAGGGGAAAAAAAGAGCATATATCAGCAATCTGTGCCGAGCATTGCTCTTTTCTGTAGGCACACAAAGAAACGACTCCCTGGCTCGTTGCAACTCAAGAGAAAATGCAACCTTCACAATAGAGCGGCTTGCCCGATGATATGTCATGAAATATGGGTGGTTTCTTTTATTTTTATTTATTTTAGTGCGCTTCATTATTTTCATCTTTAAAAACTGAGAAGCTACTTTCCCCTGAATGTCTCCTAGATGTATTTCTTTACATTGTGTTTTACTGCTTCACACCCGCATGTATTTAAAACAGCTCTTTTTATTTGTAATTTGTCACAACACATTTTAAAAATCCCAGGCACATAGAGTGTAATATATATCGGGGTTTGTGTGAAAGTTGAGCTCTGTGATTTCACATTTGATGGCTCACCATGTAAAGGAGATATTCTGAGAGTTTTAGCAACAAAGGGTAGACGGATTGATATGTTATGATGAATCGTGCAGATTGCAGACAGTTGTGTTAATGAAATGTGAAAGACGAGCAGCGGTGTTGTGGTCAGAACGGCTGGAAGGTTAATCACCTTTACGCCGGCTGTGGCTTTGATCCTCACGCTGTGTTAAAAATCCACAGCCTCTCTGTGAGTTCCCTTCAACCCCCCCACCCCACCCCACCCCCCACCCACACACACACACACACATGCACACATGCACACAACGGTGAACAGGGACATGCACACCTCACACACATGCGCCTCCCTCCCAACACAGCGACTCTCTAGCTTCCAGATGCACGAGCGTAACAGCACAAGTTCAAACACACAAAATCAAATGCAGAGTAACAGACACACATTTAGAAACACGGCATCGTGTGAACGTAGACTGCAAGACGGGCAAGACAAGACGTCACGCCTGGAAAATTGTACGGGGTTAGAGAGGGGGAGAGAGAGAGAGGGAGAAGGGGAGAGGGAGAGACGAGGAGGAGAGGCTGAAAATGTGAGGAAGAGCTGAGACAGAGCGGGGGGGGAGGCGGGGACAGAGATATAGAGAGTGTTCTGGCAAGAGAAGAAGAAAGAGCGATAGCTGGAGATACTGCATGCTTGCATAAGTGTCTCAGTGTGTGTGTGTGTGTGTGTGTGTGTGTGTGTGTGTGTGTGTGTGTGTGTGTGATGTATGTAGGTGACACAGATTTATAAGAGGAGGGGGTCAGAGATGGAGGCGTTGTTGGTGGTTGTTGGGGGTTGGGGGAAGTAGGGGTGTTGGGTGTTGGTACAGCACTAGATAATGGAATCAATGCAATCTGTGTGTGTTTCCACTGTCTGTGTGTGTATATGTGTGTGTGTGTGTGTATGTGTGTGTGTGTAGCGTACCTGCCTCATAGACACTGTCTGCCCGGACTCTAATCGCCTGGAGAATTAGTGATGTGACTTGGCAGAGGGAAACAGGCACAAAACAGAGCCAGGGACAGCGCCAGAGAGAGGGATAGAAGAAGAGGAGAGACAAAAAAAAAAAGAAAAGGGGAGCGAGACATGGAGGGGTAGCGAGAGGGGAATAGCTTTTCTGTTTTTCACCGCCGCGTACAGCGCTCAGAGAAAGAGGAAGCCTGTGAAGATGGGGCAGGATAGGTTTTATCAAGCGTTATTTTTTTTTACCACTGGATTAATTGTTGCTTTTTTTTTTTCTCCCATTCAAGGGAAATGGATCAATAACTCATGGAAAGAGTGTGTTTTTGTTATGTATGTGTGTGTGTACCTGTTTTATGTGCATGCACTTGTTGTATGCGTGTGCACATGGACATGAGTACAAACCCGTGTGTGTTCATTTAAGGAACATCAGGCAGAGACAAATGGTGAGTTCAGAATGACTTAAACAGGCCGGCTAACAAGCAATTTCGACCGACCACGTCCGCCGCCATCTTCCCTTCATTTGTGTCCGCCTTCATGTTCATTCTTTTCCGACATTATTTTTTTAACACAAATATATTTCACCTCATCCTGCCTCTGGTTTTCATTCTCCGGTCTTTGTCTCTGGTGCTTTAAAGAGCAGCAGAGGAGCTCATAAAACTGGGACAGAGGTAAATATCTCAAAGCACAGAGACAAAGAGGAAACAAAGAGAGGCAGGCTGATTTCTCACACTTGCAGCAAAAAAAAGGCTTCATGTTCTGTGTGCCTTTGTGGAGTCGCATGTTTGCCTTTATGAGCGTGCACCTGGCCACAGACAGATTGTGATACTTAAGAGACTTTTTTTCTGGGTTGCTGGCAGACGATAAAGCTGTCGTCTGCACAGACTTACATGTGATGCGAAACAGAGCTTCTCAGCTGTGCACCAGTTTTTTTCCCCTCATATTCTTCCTGTGTCATCTGCATTGTCAGGCTTGTGTGACATTTATTTTGTCTAGGGAAGAAGAGTAAATCAGAGTTACTCCCCCAAGGCTGAGCATCTTTATCATGGGGGACAGATTGCATAATCCTATGAGATCACAGGGCCTGTAGGAATCATAAGACCACTGTATAGTCTGCGGCTGCATGCACAGCTGTCTGAATGTTTCATGCATGTACACAGGCAAAGAGTTGGATGTGTGTGTGTGTGTGTGTGTGTGTGTGTGTGTGTGTGTGTGTGTGTGTGTGTGTGTGTGTGTGTGTTTATGAACTCAATGACCGCTTAGTTGGAGCTTAATACAAGTCTGTATGTTCATCCCATATGCAAATCCAATTTACACATTAATTTTTAAGATTTCTTCTGGGTTTGTGTGCCCGTCTTCAAATGCTTTGTCTGCCTGTCTGCCAGCAGGGGGCATTTTCTAAGTCTTACTGCACAGACCTGCACTGAAAACAGGCGCTGGCTATGTCAGGAGGGTCGACAGAAAAAGCTCCTCAATAATGAAAGAAATGGACAAGTAACGCTACGGGAATCGATGAATACATGTTGAAGAATGTAACTGTTACTAAACCTTTCTCCTTCTGCAGGATGTGATCCGGACTATTTGGTGCAGACGTGTCAAGACGCGAGGTCCATTTCGGGGCTTCATCCGCATCGATAAAAAACGACGGTAACCACCCAATACGACGCAGGACCTGTCTGATTTTAGAGTCCAAGTCTGTTTGAAATGATATTCAATGTTTATCAAAATAATAGTTTATATATGAAGCTTTAATGTGGACATTTACTCTCACTCCTAACTCGCTTATTTTACAGGTCTACCTGACATACGTCACAGAAAGATGTTGTGTAGAATGTCATGGATTGCGGTAATATTTAACATATTTTTGAGTATTTAAATGTGGAAGAGTCTGACTGAACAGCCTCCCATCAGATGAGCAGTGTCTATCAGTGTGCTTCATTGTCCCTGAGACCCTTAACCTGTGATTATATAAAGGTCACAGGTGAGGTCCTTGGGAACAAAGTCGTATGCAGCTGCATCTAGAGGCCACAACAGATTCTGCGATCAAACAAAAAGAAGCCAAATCAATCAATCACAACACACATTTTCTCTCCTTTTTTAAAACAATAAGTAAATCACATATTTGTCACAAGTCAAAGTGGACTAGAAGGTGTTTTTTGGACCGCATGAACTCAGAAAATTCCCCCAAACTTTCCGGACCTGACAGGAAGCCAAGGAAAGAAAAGAGGCCTTGCTTCTGTAGAGGGGGCAGAGCCTTTTGGACGGCTTTGTGTGCTAAACATTTAACACAGTTCAATAAAAAGACAGCCAAGGTTCATGACCCCGACATATGATTCAAATGGGATTTTTAAATCAGTTCACAGACACTGAAAGTTACAGGACCCAAGTGACATGAAACACACCTTGATGCCTCTTCACGTGCGTAAATGTGACTAACAGCAACTGAAAAAGATTTGATTAGCCTTGATAAAATATTTCTTTTTCATTGGGCTGCATCTTCTTTTCTGAACTTATAGAATAATTATGAATAAAATGTCAAAAGATAAAATAGTCCTGTTATTTTGTTCCACTGACAACCCTTATACAAAAACACATTTTGTGTGATATATGATTAAAAAAAGAAAAGCCCCAATCTTCACAATATAGATGCTGAAAACACATCATATTTGAAAATAAACGTACAGTATTAATCGTCAGAAAAAATGCTGGTTGTTGATCTGTGTTCATAAATTGTTTTCATTTGGATGAATAATGTACGTGTTGTTCTGGACGGACCCAAAATATGACAATAAAATGTCAAAATGGTCAAAAAACGGTTGTGTTTCTTTGGGTATATTCTATTTAGATGTAGTTACTTAGAAGGACACCTTTCATTAGAGTGTGATTTTTTTATTTTATGAGGAGTGAATATTTCTGTGCACCAACTCTGAGACATTGATTTTAATGTGAAATAAATGTGGTAAAGATCAACACAATAATAAACATGGAACTTCTTCACTATTGAGTTGTACTTCTGAGCAGAGCTTGTTTCAGGTGCATTAAAAGCATGACATGGTGATTCTCTGTCTGACTCTCGATGTGTCTGTCGCTCGGCCAGGGCGTCTCGGTGCTCCCTGGCTCTCGGCCGCGCCGTGTGTTTGTGCATCCCAGGACAGTTGACATTGATTGTGCAGGAGACAGACTGAGACACATTAGTACCCAGCTCGCTCCTGCCGCTGAAAAACACATTAACTGGCTGCATTGGGAGCCCTGTCTGGTAACCATGGCAAAGCACACAGAGAGAGGGGGTGGGGGGGGTTTAGACGGGGCAGTGGGTTCAGCAAGCAGTCTCTCGGGTTGTCTTTCTCAAACGCTCCTTTCCTTTCCTCCGGCCATGTCTGTCATTCTCTTTCAGTCTCTCTCTCTCTTTGAATTGACAGCCTCTCGCTCTCTCTCTCTGTCTTACACTTATAAATGCAATTTGCATTTGTCTTTTTCTTCCCTTGCATTCTTCTTCTTATTGATCCTGACCTCAGCAATCTAACCTTACCTCTTACTCCCCGCCCTTATCCAACTATCCTGTGCAACGTTTTCTGCCTCTGCCTTTATTTCTTGCACGTCTTTTCTTCCTTGTCAATAAGGAATTCCTCTGCAGAGCAAAAAAAGTGTTAATAAATCATCTCTTACTGATGAAGTAGGACGGATCAGCTTTTTTAATATTATATTGCTCAAAGTTAACATTTCTTACAACCAATCACACCCTTGTAGGGCTCATGTTTTGTGAAAACTTAGATTATTCTACCGAGCAGGTTTTGTACATTTGTGGATGGAAATAGCTTCTGCTCTTACTTGGACTTTGTGCTAATGTACAAATCAAAGATTCATGTAGTTCAAGCATTCTCATGTGAAAGGTCTCTTGATACTTCCTGTTTTGCTTTTGAAATATAAAATAAACTACTCGAGCTACATCACTGTTCCTAAAATGAAGTCACTGTGGCCTCTAGTGGAAATAACAAGAGCATGTTGAACAGTGTATCGGTAGAAGAAGCAGAGAATACAGGACCAAAGAGACTCAATATTGTTATTTATTAAGTCTATTGGAGGACTTATGAACCAAACTTGTTTATGCTTATTTTTTTCTTCGATAAAAACCATGGTTTAGTTAATCATTTATCAACTATGGTATCAACCATACTTTGGCTGAAGTTAATAAACGCACAATCGACATATTAACATTTGATCTACGTCTATAGTAAAAATTAGAATAATGTATTTATAAAGCGCTTTCATTCACAGTACTGTGCATGGTTCATAAAAAAGACAATTAAACAATTAACTTCACTACACTTTTATTTAAAAATAAATAAAAAAGGACGCAAAATCTTACTAAATATCTGAAGTAACTTTTACAACACCAGGGGTAAAATGTAATACAATATCAGAGTTTGATTAAATGGACATTTAAAAATAGGATTACCATCCAGACCGCCATAAATAGTGAAAACAAAGTTTATTCAACAAAAGCGAGCAGACAATGAACAGAGACAACATGTGTAAATTAATATCTATGTACTCTGGTCCAACAGTTGTGTTGAGCCCTGCCAAATATACTAGACGTGTTTTTGTAGGCCAACCCGGAAATAGCATTCTCCTATGGGATTTTGGATCATTGCAGAAAATAATCTGTGTTAAACGCACGTTTCTGAAGCGTAGGCGTTTTGTTCAGCAGGATAATTTTCACAGATGAACATAATTTTTATGATGTTTGAAGCGTTAATGCGGCCGACAGAAGTCAAAAGCTAACATTATGCTACAAGCTAACTACAACACGGTCGGATGATTGTGACGTCACTAGCGTTATGCTTCAGACGATCTCAGATAAACTAATCCACGTAGCTTAATAAATAGTTTACTAACATAATATTCACCTTAACCTAAAGATTAAACCTACAGGAGACATCTCCGACTAGTGAGAGAGTTCCCGTCCTCTGTGTCCGGCGTGATGACGTTTAATGTCCCCGACAACCACTGTAGTCACATTTAGCCACTTGTTAGCAACCGTCTTTTTAAAGACGCGTAAAAACTTCCAAATTCACAAGTGGGGGTATTACCAAACGTAGTTTATGTGGTCTAACAAAACACCAACATCTCTTCAGCTTGTGTTAACCACAGACCCATTCAAAGTCCCTTCTGCTTCTTCTCTGGGATATTCAAAATCCTCATTGAGTTTCGCGGTCAAATGCTAACTTACTTCCGGGTTTTAGGACTATTTCCTGTGGCGCGCGTAGCAGGCGGAACCTATAAATTTAGGTAGCAGTTTCTATCAGAGCCTCCTAAATCTCACGGACACCCGGAAGTGGTCGAAATTTAAACCGCCATCACAGCAACAATAAGAGGGCATTTTCTCACAGCGACGTGATTCTTTGATCAACAATATGCGAGCATCCGGGTAACAGCGCTCTAAAGGCTTATTTGAGGTAAACAGAGAAATGTGTTCATTGCAGTATTTATTTGCTCCTCGCCGATAGATTCTCTTTTCAGCGCCAATTGATTTCGGAGCTGTCTATTACCTGGAAAACAACATGGTTCATAGTCAGTCAATTCTTTAGACATTTTATATTATCTTATTGTTACTAAAAAAAAGATGTGTTTTAATTTATTGTATGTGTGTGTCAAAATATGCTGCTAAGGGATTTAAAAAAAATATCATTTGTTTGTATCGATATTTATCGGACACATGGTGTTGTTCATCCAGCTCAGCAGAATTTAAATCCAGAAAATAGACAAAGCCATGCAATACCCGCCAATACCTTAATTATAATAAACACGTAAAAAACAATGAAAATAATAAAATTATGACCAATATTGTATCAAGAAATGTTTTTGTAAATGCTTAAGGAATGAATGCTCAGATATTTAACAAAGTTTAAAACGGTTTTATTGCTTTTTAAGATTGTTTGGTCATTAATCAGAGGATATAACTGTAAACACATTTAATTTAGACATGCATAATGATCACATAATGTCCGGACAATAAGTAACATTTGTTATAATTATAAATGCAACACATTAAGTTTCTTTTACACGTGGCTATTTAGATGTATTCACGTATTTGAGATGCCATTTTTATTTAAATTATATGATTTAGTGACTGGTTATTAATATCTTCTTTTTTTTTGTTGTTAAAATCAGGATTTAAACTAACAGTTCAATTAGTTATCATTAAATCTATAAAAAAAAACAAAAAACATGGATTTATTTTTGGGCTTTTGTGCCACAATTTAAGAGGCAGTATAGAGAAGGAATTTAGAGAGTGATTGAGCCTCAATCTTTTTTATAATAAACTTTTTAGAAGCTCACACAAGACATCACCAACAAATGTGTTTTGAACTGTTTATTACATCGTTGCAGATTAATCTACACTAACTAAATTATCTTTCTACATTTTTTAGCTCTCTTTTAAACTGTCACTTTGGAAAACATTAATTTAGCTCCTCTGGTTATTTCACAGAAGCAGTCAAATTGGGTACAGTATGGAAGAAGAAATAATCAGTGATGTGACGGAAAAAGGAGATGCTGGGAGCAATGAGGAAGAGTCTGGATTGAAGGAGGCTGACGTCGAGGGGCTTAAAGTGGAGGAGGCCGAAGCAGGGGATCCTGAGGCTAAAGAGGCTGAGACTGAGGAGCCTAAACCTGAGGAGGCCGACGCGGAGGAGCCTGAAGCAGGGGATCCTGATACTAAAGAGGCTGAGACTGAGGAGCCTGAAGCAGGGGATCCTGATACTAAAGAGGCTGAGACTGAGGAGCCTGAAGCAGGGGATCCTGAGACTAAAGAGACTGAGGAGCCTGAAGTGGAAGAGGCCGGAGAAGAATTGTCAAACACGCGCCCTGCTAAAAGAGGGAAGGGGAAGTCACAGGGGTCAAAGAAGCTGAAGGTTAGTGTTACAGATGTTAACCTAACAAACCTGGTGTCAGGCATTTCCAACGGTGGGTCCCCACAGCCAAAGAGGGGTAGAGGACGCCCAAGAATCTCAGACACCAAACAAACAGAGCTGCAAGAATCAGAAGCTGACCAGACTGATGATCCTGTTACAACTCCTAAGAGTCCAGAGAAAGGGTCCACAAATACGACGAGTAATGGGGACAGTGCTGTTGCAGACAGTTCCCCTAAGAAAAGAGGCAGGCCAAAAAAGGCCGTTAGCACTGAGACCACTGCTGGTGAAGTCTTACCCAATGGTGGCTCTAATGTGCCAAAAAAAGGAAGGGGTCGTCCTAAAGGAACCTTTAAACGCAAATCAGAAAGTTTAATGGAATATGAAAAGAATGAAGGGAGTTCTGAAGAACCCAGAAAAAGGGGACGACCAAAAGGCTCTACTAGCAAGAAGCCCAGACTGGAGGAAGAGGCTGAAGGAGGTGAGGAGGAGGGGAATGACAGCGATTGTTCAACAAAGGGATTGTCTAATGGCAGCTTAAACACACCTACCAGAGGGAGGGGAAGGCCAAGAAAAATAGTTCCGGAGAGTGTCGATCAACCGGTGAAGAGGGGAAGGGGTCGACCTCTAGGCACTTTAAACAAGAAAAAGCATGGCAAGGTGGGCCGGCCTCCAAAACTTCAACTCCTTACTCCTTCACGCAAACCTAAACGGGGTAGACCTAGAAACGGACCAGTGAAAAGAGGACGGCCCAGGAAGTACCCTACACCGTCACCCGAAGAGCTGAAAAAGCCAAAAGTGTGGAAGGCGCTGGGAAGGCCGAGAAAATACCCACGTGAAGATCCTCCTGAAGAGTCGCCGCTTAAAATGAGCCCTAAAAAAAGCCGTGGTCGGCCTCGCAAGTCAGAGTCAAAGAAAGGTGCCCATTTTCGCATAAAATCTCCTGCAACTGCATCAACGGCCCGCACCCCCAAAGACGAGACTCCAAGAAAAAGGGGCCGCCCACCGAGCAGTGCAAAGAGTGAAGCGGGGACCCCAAAGAAAAGGGGCCGGCCTAAAGCGGTGCTTGACAGCGAACTCCCAAACTTATCAATAGAAACTGATTCAACTGCTGTTGAGGAAAAGGAGATGAATGAAAACCTGGGGCTGTCGGCCATCGGGGACTCAGAAAGTGAAGTTGTAACCCAGAAGAAAAGGGGACGCCCTAAAGGTGCAATCAAGACAAATAAAATCATAAATGACACAGCGCTGGACAGCGAACTCCCAAAGTTATCGATGGAAACGACTGATTCAACTGCTGTTGAGGAAAAGGAGACGTCGGCCATCGGGGACTCGAGCAACACAGAAAGTGAAGTTGTAACCCTGAAGAAAAGGGGACGCCCTAAAGGTCCAGCCAAAAAAAAAATATTCAGGGGTAAAACAAAGCTTGACAACGAACCCCCGATCGTTTCAGTAGATGCAACTGATTCAGCTGCTGTCGAGGAACAGGAGGTGGAGTCGTCCACAGAGGGCAACATTGACCCTCCTACCACGCCACCAACGCCCGGAAAACCCAATGACGAAACGCCAAGAAAAAGGGGCCGCCCCCCGAGCAGTGTAAAAAGGCAACTCACCGCCGGGAAGAAAAGGGGCCGTCCGAAAATCGCAAGTGAAATGCAGCTCGACCCCCATTCAGCAGGCGACGCATCTGCTGCTGGAGAAAACGAGGACGGTGCTGAAGAAATGCTCGTTGACCAGAACACAGGTTTTGAAGTTAGTAACCAGTCCTCATGACCTCCTTTTCCGACCAAAACAGCTGGTGTAGTAGTTGCTGTCTAAAACACAATCCTGTCAGTGAGAATTCATTCTTAACTTTTGTCGGTCGGGTAGGCTAGATATCCTGTAGCTCTCCTGTTTTCCTGACTAACTTGTTCATGTTGTTTTATTGTTCTAGATATTGTTTAAGTTCTTAAACTACGTCATCTGAGTAAGCAGTAATACTTATACTCTTTTACTAGAACTAGCTTGTATGGTTTATTATAATAGGCTGATTGTTCCAATTTTTATTTGGCTTTCAGGTGTAGTGTTTGTCCGTTGAACTGTAAACGTGAAATGTGAGCTGGAGAATGACTCGGAGAGGGAGGAAAAAATCACAGCAGTGAAACTATAGAAAGTCCTGACATCACTTCTGACTAGTGTCTGTCCCACCAGCCTCGGACACTTAAATTTATCATTTCGCATTTCCTAAGTCTAATTTTCTGAAGACCAACTTGGTTCCCTGACACTACTTGCATATTGTAGGATTAACTGGTATATGCTGGATGTGGAGCTTCATTGAATCTGTTTGCTCATAGTTTAGCTGTTTTGCTTTCCCCCTTGCATCAAATCTGCAAACAGAACCTTGAAGTGATTCAAACTGCTTCATTCAAATGTACAATTAGCAGAAAAATACTTAAAATATTATTTCCCCCTAAGCCAATCATGAAGAAACTACAGGACACACATCCTGTGGTGTGCTGAGATGAGATGGTGTTGTCAGTTCATATTTCAATAATTTAAAAAATGAATTAGTGTCAAAAGCTAATCAAGTTAAATATAAAAAAAAAAAAAAGGCTTCACAGCTACACAAACATTAAACGAAAAGAGGCAAATGACATCTCTCAAAAACAACTTGGGACTGTGTTCAGATAAAAGTCAAGTGATTGAATTCACATCATAAACATTCATCTACATGTTTAAAAAATGGGACTTGTACATCTTCATTTACTGATATGAACTCTTTTTTTGGTTTCTGAATGCCAAATTGTTCTATTGTGTCAAGTCATATAAATGAATGTGAAAAGGTAAGTAATGCTTTTGAAAATTTCTGGCTTTTTAAGGTCTTCTTGTTTTATGTGGAAATGAGGATTTTGTGTGTTTTGAACAAGAAGTCCATTTGTGAAATAATACTCTTGAATTAAAATGTCAATCTTTATTATCCAGTGTGGTGTGATGTTTGTTTTATGTTATTGTTGTGTTTTTTCAAGGTTTACATGATCTACAGACAGTAATCAGCAGCTCCACCCTCACCAATCCTGTTTGATGATTTTTATAGAAACATGAGTCACGCTATGACCAAGTCCATGTGTATTTTGAAAGATGGTACACCCCAATACAGGTCATGTGTGACGTCTTAAAAGACCACTCCAAAACGACTGGTATTTAAAACGTAGCTTATTTCATACATGTTCAGTTTCAGTATATTTGGTAGTCAGCCATGTAGCTTTAAGGTACAAAATAGCACTTTCAATCTAGAAAATGCCAGAAGCCAAGAAAATACAAATTATTGTTACTATGCAAGCTCCATTAAAATCATATTTAGTAAGGGACCAAGATGATGCAAATAGAAGTGTGAGTTGGTGTGTAGAAAGTGAAGATAAAATATAGCTTATGTTCAAGCAAATAAATGACGACCTATTGGGGGGGGAAAGTGTATAAAAAATCAGTTATTAAAGAGCATAAACTAAAATGAGTCATTCAAAACCTGGGTTATTTCAGAATCAGCTTTATTGGCCATGTATGTTTACACACAAGTAATTTGTAGTCGGTGAGCTGTGCTCCCAATGTACTAAAGTACAACATTCAATAGTACAACATTAAATAAGCAGAGAATAATATATGACAATTCAATTGCTACACAATTGGCTTGAATGATTAAGTCCGAAATATTAGATCTAGAGCACAAAAAACTATATTAGTTATTTATAAGCACATACCTTGATTAATATAAATCTATGTATTCGAAAGTATTAAAGTGTGTTATTTATGTTATTCATCGTCCATAAAGGCCTAGTTAGAAAAATTAAAGACGTCAAGGTTTGGGGGAAGTGATCAGAAAGACGCAGTGAAGTTAACTTGGACAAATGCAGGTGAGTTGTTTCCGTGAAGTTTCCAATCCTTCGAAATGGAAGCAGAGTGATACATCTTCCTGTTTTTTTCCTGCTCTGATGCTAACGAAAGGATTGAGCACCTGGTCACACCTGCCAGGTAGCTTCACAACTGAAGTAATGGTCGCTACTTATCGGTAAGGGACGGGATATCGTTACGGTGATGTTACCGGGATTAAACAAACAGGTAAGGCTGTGTGTAACGTTAACGTCACCTTTTTTAGGTTTGTTTTGGTGAGATGGGTTAACTAAACTAAGCCGTGTAGGCTACTTCAAATACGTAGTTGTTAATCCACATTCCTCCCTGCTCTAAACTAGGCCCAGTTTTCACAACAAAAAAAGCTCAGGCTCAATGTAACAAGCTGAAAGTTTGTCTTTCACAGACTTTGTGGGTCTTTAAATACTTTAGGACTGATAACATGTAAATGAAGGCAAGTATAGACACAGAGGAACAGGCCAAATGTTTCCTGGAGCAGACTTATTTGTAAACTTGAACATCTCACTCAAACTTTTTCGAGTTTCGGGGATGAAAATATAAAATCCGGTTTTATTGCTCAAAATGTCACTAAAGCTAGGGGTCAACAAATTCAAAACAAGCCATGGTTTACAGGCCTAGCTAAATCACAACAGAACATTTATTTGAAAGGTTTAGGCTGTTTGTAGTGTTTGAAGCAGGTAAAGTCCAGCCTGTGTTAGGTGTCTCCAGAGAGCAGGAATGCAGTCATATTTATATAACTTGTTATTCTCTTTCTAGCTTAAATGTATCCGTGTTCTCTGTTAATGATTATCCTTACATATATCACATATACACATATACACACACATATATCACAAGTCAAAGCTGTACTGCGGCTGTCTCTTCTGTGAAAGATGATTCGTTTTAATAGTTTGTGTAGCCTTACTGTTATCACCTGAGGAATGTCAAACATATTCATGTTGGCATTTCAAACTTGAGGAAGTAGATCTTTCAGTAACTGGTTTGTGCATTAGTCATGTTTTGTTCAATTTTATTTTATTTGTGCAGACATGTAAATATCTGTTTCTAAATGGAAGAAAAAGTGTCTTTTTAGAGAGAGTCAACTTATTGAGCGCCTAAAAATGAAATTGAGTTTCTTCTATAGAAACAGATACTGTTTTTCTTTTGTTGCAAAGAAGAAACGTATTCAAGCAACTATTTTTGACTATGGTGATATTCGTCCTCATTGAACATTTCAGACTCAGTGTACGATGCTGCCTAGTGATTTGTCTCTGGTCTGTGTTTCCGCACACATTATCGTGTCTTGTATGAGAATGTGAGTTTGTGTTCCTTAACATAACTGAAGGATGGAGCATCAGTACATCTGTCTTCATAAGGCCATACTACATGAACTGCCTTCTCATCTGTGTTATTTACTGACTTCCTACAAAGGGTCAGAAGCTGTAACCTTTGGTCTGAGGGGCACATCATGTAGTCTGAGCCACAGGGTCCCCTTAAACTTGAGCGTTGTACTAGCTTAGACGATTTTAAACCCAGGACCAGTTGACCTGTGTATTCACGTGTTATACTGCTGAGTCATGTTGTTTTGGTTTGCTATTGTCTGTTATTATTTATGTGGAACTTTTTGTGCTGCTGTCTCGGCCAAGACTCCCTCGTAAGAAGTTTATGTATCTCGATGAGAAAACATTTTGTCTATTAGACAAGTTAATTGTGTGTTTAAGCCCTAAACTAGAATAATTTCAATTTTTTTACATTTAATTTGGACTTTGCTAATAAGACGTTGCTAACCCTCTTGCATCACTATGGACATGTTTGTCCATTTGGGCAAATGTTTCCTGTTCATCTGTCCATCATTTTGTCTGTGTTAGTGCATATGGCACCATTTTTTGTAAGAAAGTCTCTCTCTTGACACATTTTGGAATGCAAATTATTTATTTTTTAATAGATCAATAGAACACTGTGAAACATTTTTACAACCCTCTTAAGTCACTAAGGACAAAAAATGTCCACTTCCAAAAAACTGCTATAAAAATAGAACAGATTGATATTTTTTTCTGCATACATACGTTTATTACTTAAACAACTTCAGCCCTGCTCAAAACTACCAAACATTCAATCATTTTTAGGAATTTAACCCTTTAAATGGCAGTTTGATTACTTGATGTCACTGTTGTTATTTATGAGAAAAAAACACAAAAACAAGTTATTTTCCATATAACAAATATTTGGTGGCTGGGGGATTTTTTTTAAATCAGTATTGGATATGTCAAAGACTATCCAAAATATTGACTTTGATGCATTGTTAGTTTTTGTGTAGCATCAGATTTAAAATGTAGTTCCCTGTTTGGACATTGGAGGGCGAAAATGTCCAATTTACAAAAACTGCTATAAAAATAGAACAGATTGATTTTTTTTTTCTACTTTTTTCTGCATACATCTCTTAAACAACTTCAGCCCTGCTCAAAAATATCGAATATTCAATCATTTTAGGAATTTAACCCTTTAAATGCCAGTTTGATTACTTGATTCTGGCATTTAGAATATTAAACATTTAGACGTTGTTAAACAATACTGCATATAAAATGTAGAGCTGCAAATTAGGATTATTTTTATTATCAAGTCATCTACTTATTATTGCCATCATTAATTGATTCATCTTTTGGATTATAAAGTGTAAAACCAATTTCAGCATTAAACCCAAACACTCTTTATTTACTCTACCTGATGAAGCAGCAGATCCTCACGTTATAGAAGCTATAACCAGCAAATGTTTCTTCTTGTTGCCTTATTTTATACATAAAGAGTTTATTCGTACACATCTGTTAAGTGCAGTGTGGCAGATTTTCTAATAAACAACCAACACCTACACAAACTCAGACTCGATCTTTATCACATGTCGGCATGTGCATGGGCACAACGAGAGGAACACACCCATGATAAACAGTGAACTTTGATTTTTACTTTGAGGCTGATTGTTTAAACAAGGTTGCAACTTTTCCCCCTCCCAGGCAGAGATCAACAAATGTGTCCAAAAATTACTTTAAACAACCGGAAGGAGATTTGTTAACAGTCAGACTCTTGACAGTGCAACAAGTGTTTCCTGAAGAGAGACAGGATTCAAATCCAAAATGTCTGGCCAAGGTGGATTGAGCTCAGATTTACCTGAAGAGGGGGCACTTTTACCTGCTGATCTACAAATAGCAGGCAGAAAAAAGCTGCAAGAGAACGAGATTATCGGTGAAAAAAGGGAGATAGATGAAGAAGAAGAAGACGACTTAAAGCACGAGGAAGATGAAGAAGAGATGATCAGCTCTGCTCACCTGGAGCCCACTACTCTGCCGTGGCCTGGAGACAAAGACAAGAGGCCTCAGACAGATGATGATGATGATGATGATGGTGAAAGTGGGTCAGAAAAGAGAGTGTCCGAGCCTGAAGAGAGGGACACGGGGATCAGCAGGGGGAGTCAGGACCTGTCAGAGGAGCACAGTCAGTCAGAGAGCGGCAGAAAGAGTAAATCAAAGTGGAGGGAGAGCATGCCCGAGGGAGAGAGGTGGAGGGATGATGAGATCGGGGTGCAGAGGGACGATAAAGGGGACGGCTCACTGGCAGATGATGAACATGAGGAGGAGGAGGAGGAGGAGGAAGATGATACAAACTGGATGCCAGAGAAAGCTGCTCTGGGTTTCACTCCTCATGTTACCATAGTGCGCCCGTCCAGCAAAGAGCTCCCAGAGGAGAGCCGACTCCTCATAGAGAGGGACGAAAAGAACGAGCCACAGATGGACACCGAATCAGCTGTGCAGTTTCAGCCCGAGTTGACAGAAGAGGACGACAAGTACTGTGAGTACAAGATTACACCATGATACTGTAGACTGTGTCCATATTCATGAACTCTTGTGAGGATTAAAAAAGATACATTCTCACTCACTGTGAGCAATAATCAGAATATAGAATAGATGTTTATTGCCATCTGCACAGGTACAGGACAGTACAGGTACATTGGAATTTTTGTGCGTTTCTCCCTGAGTCAGCTTCTACAAAAAAGTTAAAATTATATATAAAATAGAATAACATTATAAGAAAAAAAGAGTAGAAAAGTACAAATAAAATAAAAAATAATAAGTTGTAGTAACAGCTAAGTGATTTAAAATAAACTGTACAGAAGTTATACACTGTATTAAAGCAAAGATATAATACAAAAAAATAAGAAAGGGGAACACTGTACAATGAAATGAAAATATAAATATGTTTTCTTGTCTCTTATTGCACCTGAGGTTATTGCACACATATTTTTCACATTATGTAATGATACTGTTTTTTGTTTTTAAGGTTAATATTGCGCACTTGTATTGCACTGTGAGGTGGTCAACTGTCCATTTAGTCTGTGAGGTGTGGGGTGAAGTACTTCCTTCCCATCTTAATGTCCTGTGGTAGCAGGGAGATGCTCTCTGGCCTGTGGTGTCGCAGGTTATAGCCCGAGTTCTTCCACCTGAACAATTTGAGTTTACAGAAGGACTCCTAATGTCAATGACTCATCAAATAACTTAAACCAAGAGTGAAGTGAAGGAGTAACATTAGTGATGATCTGATTCATCCTTAAGAGCCAATCAGAGACTGTTATTAACTGTACATCTGAACATTCATTATTGTTTTAACTATAAATCCTTTATTTGACTAAATTAAGGTCTATCTTATCATTTACTCACATGAAATCTTCAAAATAACTACAATCTGATTATATAACATAAAACTTTACAAATAGATAATTAGAACATAGCCGTATTATCCGCAAGTTTTATGTTACTTCAGGTCACGTGTGTGTCTATGAAACATCATGTTGTAATGGAGCTGGAATAAGGACGGTCTATGGTGCCTTCTAGTGCTGGTCCAAAACACACCACTATAACAATAATAATAATAATAATAAATTAGATTTATATATTTATTATACCACTGAAGAGTTTAGACAACAGACTTTTTTTTTTGTTCAAAAGAAATGTCCATATAAAGCTTTAATCCTGTCTGATGTGAGTGTTTGATTACTGTTAGTGTTTAGGTTTCTGTCTTGGTCAGTGTGCTTTGTGTTTGAGATGTCAGTATAAGTCTTAGGCACACAATATTGGGCATGTTTTGTTTTTAAAAAATGCATTTAAACTCTTGAACACGCGCTGCTCGCTCCTGTTGCTGAATGACCAACAAATAACTTTCATTGGATAAACTGATCATATATCTGATTGCGGTGTGCCATTAACCAAAAGTTTACTGCAGCACGTTTTTCACTCAGTAAAGGGAGTAAAGTTAGGGATTGATTTCAGCTGAGTGTGATGATGTCTTTAGTCCTTCATCAGATATAATCACAGGTCTGCAGAGCGATGTCACTGCATGATGATGATTCCCCACATTGGTTTTCCTTCCTTAGACCTGTGTGAGCACCTGTGCAGTGAGAAACTGAGGCTGGCTCTGGCGACGGCGGCTGCTGCGATACTTTTCCCTCTGCTGGTGTGGGGGGGTTACGCCCTCCTTCCCTTTGACCCCCCGCTGCTTGGAAGCCCCCCCCTCAGATTGGTGTACACACTGCGCTGCTCCTTCTTTGCCACCATCCCCATCCTGCTGGGTAAGATCTCAGCATGTTCATGTGTTTTAGTTACTCTGTAAACATCAACACAATAATCACATGTCATGTCTCTGCAGGTGTGGTGGTGCAGGGTGCGGCCCGACTCCGATTCAGCTCCCTGAAGCCCCTCTATGAAAACAAGCTGCTGAACAAAGAGGTGGCAGTGCACTGGCACTACGTCAACGAATCCCTTGCACTCTTCTTATTCTTCTTTCTGCAGCTCGCTGTCATGGCAACCTACATCAGCCAAGACCTGGTCAAGTTGGTGCCGTTGCTCACCATCATATTTGTTTTTGGAAGGTTTGTACACTTTGTTGTTACAAAAAAAAAATTAGATTGCAAAGGAGGTGATTTGGTGGTGTAGAAACCTGACAGGTTTATTTATCTGCAGTTTAAAGTAACATTCGTTTTTTCCCTTCCAGCTTTTATGAGTGACTAGTTTAGTGTAATAGGGAAGTTCAGTTGCAGACGTCACACTCAGCACACTGGACAGAAGAGATAAAAGAAAAACAACTGCACACAACAGCGGGGGTGGACAGGACGATCACATAAATCATATCTTATAACTTTAACTTTATTGTCTCTTTCACTTTAATGCAAAAAAAGCATGATTGATTTGAAAGTTCAAAACATGATAACCTTTGGGTCATTACATTTTGAACTTCCACATGCACCAGGAAAATCTGCAAGGAGGATGAAAACAAAAGTTTCACAGGCACATCAGTGCTTTGAGCCGAACACTTAAACCACTATGTTAACATAATCATGACTAGCAGATAAAATGTTTACTATCCTGAGCATGCTAACATCTGCACTAAATACAAAGTACAGCTGAGCTGAACGGCAATGAAAAAGAAAACATAATGTTCACACTTGCTTTCTTTGATGTGAGTTAAACAAATATCTGCCAACAGAACAAACAAGTCGATGTCGGAGTCAAATGTTTAGTCCAGACAGCAGCTGTCGACTTTCTCCATCCTCACTTTAACCCATGAGGGAGGAAAGACGATGACAGAACGGCTGGGCGTTACTCTCAAGCTTATAGAGAATTTACGTTTTTAAGTTTCATTAAGGTTAATAATAATTACTCTCTGTTATATCTCTGTGGTGTTGTCTTTACTGTGGCCTACATAGAAAGTTGTTGAACAAGTATCCCAGTAACTTTTTGAATGCAGCCACCTTTTCCATTTCCAAATAAAGTGGTTCAACTGGAAATTATACCTGTCAGACCAGGTGTAGGGTTACATAACCAAGAGGTCATTCAAAGTTGTTAAAGACTGAAATACACCAAGCATGTTTTACTTTTCTCCTCTTTTTTTAAGCCTTTTTGTTTTGTTTTCTATTTGATTCCATTTCTTCTATAATCCTGTCTCTTTTTTGCCGTTCAGTTTTCTCCTTTTTAATTCTTATTTTGGTTCAGCTTGAGTTCTAAATTCAGTCATGATGCCACTGGGGTTACAGTTTTATAATAATGGTCACATATTGTGCAAAATAGACTTTAGCATGTTCTTCTAACAATAATACAGTAAGTAACTAGTCTGTCTACAAACCCCCCAATGATGAGAAAAGTCCATCCTCTCCGTCTTTTGCCTGCTGCTGAAAATGTGTGATCGAACAGACCATTTGGAGATTTTCCCTTCATGACATCACAAAGGGCAGTAACCCCTCCCCCAGGTGGGTGACACTCCCACAGCTAGGTGTTTGTTCCACCCTCTTAGTGCACCTTTCCACCATAAACAACTGGGCATGGAGCAAGAGAGCCCGAGCCACATCCCCTTCCAGAGAGGGGGCGTGGTCAAACACAGCTCATTTACATATTTAAAGGTACAGACACAGAAACAGCCTGTTCTGAGCAGGGCTGAAATAGAGGGGTTTATAGACATGATCAAATACAAGATCAGAGTGGATTTAGAACAAGAAACATGATGCATATTATTTCAAGTAATAAAAAAAGCATCTATTAAGACATTAATCAAGATCCTTTGAGTAATCAAGCTCCGGCACAAAAACTGATAAAAGAGTTCAGTCATTTCCTGTTTTGCTGAAAATGAGATTGGGTTTAGAAGATGAGATCACATCATGTTGTCATTATTGATACAAAAGAATCTGATTTTAAATCCTCAAAGAGACAAAAGAGGTCTGAGTGAATCACTCTTATTTTCTCTTTAACTGCTCTCATTTGATATTTCTTATTCTCTGTGCTGCAGGCTGATCTACTGGCTCTGCCTCTCTCTGGGCAGCACCATCCGAGGCCTCGGCTTCGGCCTCTCCTTCCTCCCCATACTGGTCATGCTGGGAGCCAACCTGTACTACATCTGCTCGTCAGTGGGACAGGGGTCGGTGTTCGATGTAGCCCCGCCCCCCACAGCTCCGCCTCCCAGTCTGCGTTTTTGGGGTTGAAGGCGACATCAGATAATGGTCGTGAGGTGTAAAAAGAAAAATGACTTTCAGATCATCACTCGAAAACACTCAGACTGTAGACAACTTGGCTCGTTTCTTTTGGAGTCCTTTTAAGTCGTTATCGGATGTCAGGTCTTTAACACTACAGAAAACACTCCTTGAGCAGCTGTTTTGTACAAGTACAACATCTGTAAGCTCGCTTTGGCTGCTGTTTCTTGTTCTGTTGTTTCCTGGTCAATATTAATAATGACATGCTGTAAATAATAACACAAAAAAATCCCAAGGAAAATGGAGCAGTGTTCTTTTTTTATGGACACATTTTTACAAGCAGGTGAATGTGTCATAATAAAGAATACTGCATACTTCTGTCAAAACCTGTAGTTTAAAAGATAAGAGCACTCTCTTTTCCAGCGCTGTATTATATTAGTAATCTCTCTCTCTGTGTCCCCGATGGTGAACAGCAGGAAAGCAAAACATAATTTTGATTTCACTGCACAAGAGATCAAATCAACATGTTTACAGACAGTTTGTGTTC
This sequence comes from Labrus mixtus, assembly GCF_963584025.1. Classification (NCBI taxonomy): domain Eukaryota; kingdom Metazoa; phylum Chordata; class Actinopteri; order Labriformes; family Labridae; genus Labrus; species Labrus mixtus. Next base: position 21,803,238 of record NC_083627.1, read on the forward strand.
TTCAAACATTCCTCTAGATTTGTACTTGTTTTTTTTGTTTTTTTATGTTCCATGGTCTTCTCTATGTTTGTTTGCCAAACGTTTTGCAGATCAACCAGTTCTAGGTGATAGTCACTGCTGTTTTTCTTTCTGGGTAAATCAAACTTAAAGATTTTAACACGGTTGCTCCTGGCGATTAATTTCCCTGTCCATTAAGAGATTTAATTTCACACTTTGTTTATTTACTGTACTTAATTAGTGTGGCTAACATTAGCAGTGCCTTCAGTCCTCCTTACAGGGTCCACATGTCTGTGTTGAATGTGGAGACACACTCTGGTCGAGTGGTTGTATGACACTTTACCTGTCCACGGTGCTGGTTAACATCCGGGCAGTAGAGTGAGGAGAGAAGAGCCATTAACCAGAGCTACAGTCTATTGGACGTTGGCTGCGTAACAGCTTGGACTTTTTCATCCCTAATAAGAACTTAAAGTAACTGCTTCTACACAGTGTAAGGAAGCGTATGGTAAACAGCGACTGTTATCTGTATGATAAATTAAACTGAATCATCTGCATGTTTGTCTCCCGGGTTTATGAAGGCATTTTGAAACCAGTTGAGAGGTGTACGACCCTGTCACCACTCCAAAAGAATAACATATAGAGAGGTAAATACATGGCACAATAGTGCAGATTCAAGTGCATACAAGATGGAGCTTGATTTAACTTTTACAATTAATTAATTAATTTGACTTTTTTTAAAGTAAATAATCAAACATGAATGAGGTTGTGGGTTTATTATGTAGCTTTGAACTTCCTCTTTATATGAAATCAGTAAAAATTAGTTGGAAAATAAAGTTTAAAAAGTTTAGAAACACCAAAAAGGCATATCAGTTGAAAACTCTACACACGTGTGATTCTTTTACATTGTGTGTGTTTACTTACCTTATTTTATCTTGAGCTGATAAATTTCAGTTTTGAGTTTCAGTATGATGATGCACCTTTTGTTTGGATTTGATAAATACAGTCATGAAACCTGAAAACTGTCAGATTGAAGCTCAGGATCCAGTGAGTCAGATATTGAATATAATTACCAAATAAGGTTATTTCTAGATACTTAAACATTTTAATGTAAACAATCACAATTTCTATGAATGTTATTAACGCATCTGGAACATTTGAGTTTCTTAAAATGTTATATTTTAAAGACTGTTGAACATATTCCTGTTTTATCAATGAATGATTTGTTTAACAGTTGCATCTGTTTGTTTTTTAGTCTTTTTTTTATTTTTTATGCATTAGAGAACAAGAATTTAAAATCTGTTCAATAAAGATCTGTTTACACATATCACCAAATATGTTGTTTAACTGATGTTTCAGGTCCAAATGAAGAGTTGATAAGACATTACCTTTCTTTTCATTGATCATCTGTCCAGCCAATAAGAATCTTTATAACAGGTCATGTGTCCTGAATCATGTAATGCTGCATTCATGTGCTGCTCAGGTAGTCCAAGCAACATATTTACACATCCATGCCAACAAAGCTTATTGAATTGAATTAGAGAAACTCGAAACATGGCGGTACCTTTTATCGACTGATGTTCTTCATTTTGACCCTGGCACTACTTTGACCCAAAAGTACTAGAATCCAACATGAGCATAAACATGTCCCTTCATTTTGTCATCATAATCCAGAACCTCAGATAATACGATTTAGAACTGTTGTAAAAATGTCTTCAATAATTTATCTTTATCTTCATATTTATATCATCAGTTGTACAAATAGACCTACTTCCTTTCTTCCTTAAACACACCTCAGTCACTCACACAAAATAATCCATGGCTCTTCTACTTCAGGTCATTTCCTGAATATTTGTTTTTTTAATGCAGCTTTTTAAGGAAAGAAAAGGTTTTCTTGGACACTGTTCAGGGAAAGTTACGAGACATTCTCCTTGAAACATCACACTCCCTATTTTCTCACCTGGAGTTTGTATTCGCTCCTCACTTGATATCAAACTTTCACATTTTTATAAACATGTTTCAGCCTGTGCAAGATTCCAGTAAACCCCTCTGAATGAACGAATCACTCCTACAAAAACACAAAGAAACTTAAAGAGCTGCGCCCTCAAACCTTTCTGCATCTTCTGCTTTTCCAGTCACATAAGAAACATTCCAACAGATAGTTTTATTCTAACCACAATAAGATTTGAATAAAAAAGTACTTTCTATATCTGAGATGGAAAGCAGTTTGACATGCAGAGAAACATCGACCCCTTACCCCAATAAAGTTAAACACACATATCCTGTCACTGATGAGCCTGAGTTATATTTTAAAGTTAATAAGCTTCATACACACGTTGTACATGTGGGCTATTTCCAGTCTCTGTAGACTTTAAAACTCAAACTCGATGTATCACTTAGAACTCTCTACTGAGGTTAAGAGGTGGCCTGCACATAAAAGAATGGCTCTTAATGATACAGAGGGAAACTGACTTTGGATGCACTTTTTCTTATTGCTGACATAGGTTCACTGTGGCTTTAGGACTCGAATCCGTCTGCTGAATCATTTTAGTTTGGGACAAAATGAGATGATTGGATGACTTCCCCACACAAGCTCTTCCACTGCATATTTTGCAAATAAGCTTAGTCCTCCTCAACATAAAGCTGGAGAGCCAATGGCACAAGAGGAATGTCAGAGTAAAACTTCTCTAACTACTCTTCCTGCACTAGAAGTGTGAGAGAGCATGTTCATGTCTTTGGTTAGATACTGTACCATTTACTTTCAATTATGCAGTCAGCAACTGATAACAAAAACCTCAGCCTGTGAGTGGTAAAACATGTTGTACCCAGGCCTTTAGTCATTTTGACCCCCCCCCGCCAAAAAAAAATACAACAAAACAGGACATCAACTTCACTCTCAGTCCAGTATCCAATGATAACATATCAAAATCTAACATATAGAAAGAAAACACCAGTGTTTTTGTTGATTGGCTCACAGTTGCTTCCTTCAAAGTACGACATCATCTAAATTTAGACGTCTTATTATCACCAGGAGTGTGAAATGAAGCTTCATAGCACTCGTTTGTAACCGTGACAACCAGTAGAAGAAGAAAAGAAAAAAATAACTGACAATAAAAACCTTTGAACACCTCAACATTAATGATTTCATGAAGATGACTTGATGTTTTAAGTGCAACAAATTGAGGTCTCTAGTTAGAGGCAGATGTTTTTTTCTGACACTAAACAATCAGAGATTTATCTTTTTCTGTTTTTCATGACAGGAAACAAAATAAAGCAGACTCCAGTTCATTTCACTCAGTTTGTCTATTTAATATATAAAATACGGTAAAACATACGCAAAAAGGGTAAGGTCTCAAGGGACTTGGATACTTTGGTACAACAAACACTTTTTTTGTAAAAGCGGTATAGAATTTTAATAACATATCAGTGCATACTTTGTATATGAAAATATACACAAACTGTATATCATTCTCAAAAAAACAACAAAAAGAAATATTTTCTTTACAACAAAAACCCAAAGCAGACTAGCTCAACACAATATATTAGCTATAAATTTCATCTTTAGTATTTCATATGCTACATTATTCGGAGTTGTTGTCAAACTCACTTGTGATGCATGTCCTTTATCATTACTGTGTGTAACACAGGTTTTCTTGTTACAAGTATCCCATGCATTTACATGATTCAAATTATTCATGAATGACTAATTTCAGTTGTTTTCCCGTTTTTATAAATATATTCTATATCTTAATTAAAATTGCAGCATTTAACTGGTATTTCCTTCATTGCATTTGCTAATACCACAAGAACTGATCGTGCAATTTTCAGCATGTTGTTTAAAAAAAGGAAACCAGTACTATATGTTTATGATAAGGATGAAAATATAAGAGAGAGAGAGAGAGAAATCAAAACAGTTGACTATCCTACACAAAATAGCAATAAAATAAAAGCTCCATAATAATATCATCATCATAATAATAATAGACAATGGAACTGTCACCAGCACAAATTAATCCAAAAATAGTGAGATTCTAAAAAACATTGTACACAACGAGTAACAGGGGTGCAGGTTTCATTTCTCATATAGATTGTCTTGGGACTACACTGCCAGAGTGGACAGAGAAATCTTTTTGTACATGAACAAACCTCAATCGGTGTGGTGTCACATTTCAGTCCACCATCAGCGCCAACAAACACAAACAGTTTACAAATTAAATGATTCTTTTTTTATAATTTCACTGGAAATGTCTGTGAGGTAAAACAGATCGTTAGCTCTGTCTGACGGAGATTTCAACGGCTTAGATCTCAAAAAGAAATGATTCAACATTTAGTTTTCTTTAAGGAAGTTGGAGATAACTGATACCGCTCTAATGACTCGACGGTAAATTAAGCTATAGCCAGCCGCCTGTTAGCATAGCTTAGCATCAAAAATGGAAACATTTTTCTTTAATACCTGTCAAGTAGAAATGGACAATATCTTGGCATGTGTTTTCATTCAGATGTTTTGATGCATGTTTTTTTTTTAATTTTTCACAAGAAAAACCTGAGACAAAATAGAACATTAAAAAAAAGTCATCAAATTATTGCAGGACAGATTTTGCTTTTGGATAAACTGAGAACGTTTGTGTATTTCTGAACGAGAACCACCAATGAGTGTGATGGAGCCAAACTTGGTGAATATATATGGTGATGAAGTGCGTGACCTTTCACCCTGGAAAGATCGGAAATAGAAGTAATGAAAACAACAGATTCTCAATGTTTGCATAACATTACTGGATGGAATCAAATATTTTAAAATGTTGGTTGTAAAATGGACTTAAGGATATTGCATGAACACCCCCTTAAAGATAACCTGGAAGGTGTGTTTAGTTACATTAGGAAGAGGGTTAATGTAAACCTTTGTGTCGTGCTAAGCTAACCTGTTTCTGATCCTTTTACTCCATTTCTCAAAATGTTAGTCAACATCTTTGTGTGATATCTTTCTTTTATCAGTATAAGAGTCAAATTTTCTCCAACATGATTATTGAGAGTGAAAGTTTAAATGTTTGCTGGGGATGATTGGCAGAAGGAAAAAACCTGAAGTCCTCAGAGTGGAAAGCTTCCACACTGTCCAAAGAGGGACGGAAAAATGACCTGATCATGGAAAAACATCAACAACAACACCGGTGTGAAAACATCACACTGAGGTTCTTCTACAAATCTATGGTGTTGGTGCAAACGCTGGTTTGACTCTGCTGTGACCGATGAAGGGGCAACAGTTCAGACAAGCAGCCGTGTCCACTTCCTTAACAACGCCTTCACTGACTTAAAAGTGAAGGATGGTTCGAGCAGATAGTAAACAGTCTTTCACCACCAGTCTGCACTTTGAGCAGCGTCTCACTGGATTAAAGGTCAAGCAATCAGGAGAAACGTTTCTATTTGTAGGCTAAAACAACCCGTGTACACACACTCACACACTAACCTGAAATGGTTCAGACAGTTTGTACTAAAAAAAACATACGATTAAACAACAAACACAGCACTTGTTAGCCAATTTCTTGACTTCATTTCTATGTGAAAAAAGGCAAAAAATCTGTGTCTGCTTAATGTGAAAAGATCTAACATGATTCTTTAAGCGTCAAAGAAGTGATTAATCTCTTAACTACACTACAAGTGAATGGCAGTGTCCTAATCATTCCATGTTCAGGTGGTTATGGACGACTTGACTTTGATCGTGGGGTTTATTTTTTTTTTTTTAAAGTGTGGTAGGAGAATATGATGACACCACAACCAAGCAGGCCTCTTGTGTGTGAGGGACAGAAAGTGCACACACCATCAACACGAGCATAAAATAGGTTTACTGAAACAAGTTCGATCCACTAGCACAGCCTAGTGTGGCGTTTACCCCTGCACATATCAATTTCACACTCATATATGCAAACAGATCCACTGAGAATCAACACATTGCTTGTTTTTAGGGATACCTAGCAAAGTCTATGCAAATATATTCATATGTACATACAACGTGGTTTGAAGCTGAAAAGCTATTTTTACTCTGTCGCCAACTGAAGCGGTAGAAATATAGAAAATGTCTTTTTTCCTTACACTTTTTCCAAACACGGCAAAGAGCTAAGGAGAGCTAGAGAGAGCTAAAGAGGACATCAAAGCTTTTGTATAAGGAGTGATTTTTTATACAAAGTCAGAATTCCTACTTCTGGACAACTAACAGACCTTCAAAACATTATTATTTTTTTTTAAATACCAACAGATAAAGAACACTTGGACTGAAAAAACCAAATACGTCCCTACCTCAAAAACAGCCACCAAAGGCTCAAAAAACTCTCACTATGCATTTCACTGGATGGCATCTACTCCTCTATAATAAGCTGAGTGCTGATTGGCTGGATTTCTGCTGCAACAAATTCCAATCCAACTTCCAGAGGAGATGAGGAGAGGACGGGAGGAGGAGCCCCCCCAGTCTAAGGAGATAGTGCTGAAGAATTCAAAGAATCAGTTCCTGGTTCTTGTAGTTTTTCCAGACAGTGTGAGTGATAATCCGTCTGAGTCCCTGCACACTTTGCAAGAGGCATTTGGCATTTTTTCTTGTTGCAGAGAGGTCGAAAATTGGCACCCTGGCAGGGTCTCTCAGACGACCCTGTGTGAGTCTGTTTGCCCAGTGCCAGATATATTTATGCTCAGCCCTCACACTTGTCCAGATTTAATCCAAAAGTGCAGTTTGAAGTGACTTAATGGAAGAATGAACGGCACACAATCCAAGCGACGCTGGGTTTAAAGAGTGAGTCATACAGCATAAAGTCCCATAATGACAACAAAGCCACCAATCACACTGCGAACAATGTAGCAGAGCTGTGTGTAAATACATGAAGGTTATGCAGAAACCATGTGAAAGATAAGTGTTCTAACAATAAAAATGACTATAGGGGGGAGTCCATTCAAGCAACAAGGCTTTCAAAATCTACTGTTCTTCTGTTCACCGGACGACCCGGGAAAAAAGATCCAGCTGAGCATGAAGCTGTCGTCCCTCTCAGAGCGCGATCCCCACAACATCTTGAATTCTTTTCTGTTATTTGGCAAAGCCTTGTAGGTCTGTGTGACGCAGCTGAGCTGTATAATTTGGGACAGAGGCAGATGTGTGATGATAGTGTCACATGGCAGTGGGTGAGGGGGATTGGGCAGTGGGGTTTTTCAAGGATGAGTGTGGGTGTGTGTTTGTGGGTGTTTGAGTGTCCCCAAAACCTCAGTGAGCGTGCAGAGCCTCTATGTCACCCAGGCGTCCAGTCTCATGCGCTTGATGTTTCCTCCCTCCTGCTCCTGCTCGTTTGACGCCCGGAGGAGCTCGGCCGAGGGGCTAAAGTCGGGCGGGACATTACGGCCGGCAGGGCCAACGCTTCCTGTAGCTCCGCCTCCTCCTCCTCCTCCTCCCGCGTTGCCTCCTCCGCCTCCGGTCGCGCCGCCGTCGTCACGATCGCTCCCTTCGAAGGAGCTGGCGTTGCTGCTCACGCTGTCAGCAGGTGAGCGGCCCGTCGGGGGCTCCAGGCACAGCAGGGAGCCCGGGTACTGCGGCGGCGCAGTCAGGATGGATCCGGCTGTGGTCGAGGACGGCGTGGAGGAAGATGGAGGAGGGCAGGGTGTGCTGCGATCGCGGCCGGGCGAGACGGGCTCCGACTTGATGCTCACGCTCGAGTTGGTGTTGACGGTCAGCATGGCTTGAGGTATGTGAGTCACAGGCCTGAGAACGGGGTTACAGAGGACAGAGAGAGGAAGGCAGTGAGGGACAGAACGAAAAGGAAAGGCCAGAGACAAACAGACAAATGATTAGCGACTTGACAAAAGGCTCATGAGAAGCATTACAAGGCACAGCACCGACAGAGAAAGCCACACTCCTTTTGTTCAAATCAGTTAATTCTGAGCCTTCAAAGCAGAAAATGTGTCCCCAAAAGATCAACAGAACAGCCCAGGAAGCATGAAATGATTGGTGTGAGAGGGTGGCTCGCAGTGAGGCGGCTACCATGTGATGTGTGAACAGAAAATAATGTTAAGAGACCAGTAGTGGAAACCAGAACTACGTCTCTTTCCTGTTTGACTGCAGACAGCAGCAGACATGCTGGGGGGAAGGGGGGGCGGGGGAGCAGCCAAAAGCGCACAGACACACAGGAAACAGGAAGTGTGATACAGTACCGGCCCAACCACTCATCTCTACCCAAGAGCAGGTTGGACGGAGAGCCAACACTGTGGGGAGAAAACAAAAATGTTGGAGCCCAAAACCAAAAGAGAAGAAGGTGGGTCAGAAGGCATGTGTGGAGAAAAGTGTGAAACATTATTGCGAGCAAAGTCTCTCCGACAACAGCAATAATGTTAGAATGTCTCAGCATCAGAAACACAAAGACCCCAATCTGCTGAATATTTGTGTATGGTGTTAAGAGTGTGTATGGTGGCCCTTAAGGATAAAAAAGCATGCAAGAGTGAGTGACTGCAAACTGCTGTTATGCCTTAGTGAGGTACTTTCAGAGTTTAATTAAGAATAACTTTTCTTTCTGCAGAAGTGTACGGCAGCCCTCAGAAGCAAGTGATGCACTCTAGTGAACTCTAGTGATACATTTTCTTTCTTTGATTTTTTTGTCCAAATTGTTGTCTTGTGTTTATGACCAAACAAAAGGTTTAAAAATGATCTTGCCAGAATAAGTTTTTATATATTAAAGAATACAACAGCAATTTAAAATCCTGAGGATTTAAATGAAATATTATTTTACATTCATAGGGGTAAAAGAAAAACCCAGCTGGATACTTCGTACATGTGTTACATGTTACATACAGAAACCATTGCAGGTGACTTCAACTAACTAAATCCATATCTACAGTCAACGACTTAAACTGATCAAAAAATACATTCATTATTATTCCTGCCTCATCAGTAAAATATGAAAGGTTGATCAAGTTTATCTCTAATATTTTATCAAATCAATGTTGGCCTGTTATTTTAGCAACATATGTTTCATGTAGTTTTGTGTGGACTACAAACCCCCCCCCCCCCTGCAGACAAGGTCATGACATGTCACACACGCACACACTAGCAGGGGCTGTTCACCTCAGATTTGCAGCCAGACTGGACACCTGGCTAGACAGCTCGCTCTGTTTGTCCATGCCCCACATGCTGTGGACAAAAGGAGAGAACACACTTAAAAGATCTGTGTTCATGCTACCAAATACCAAAAAAAAAAAAACTAAAACCAGGCAGCTCTGCAGGATCCAGCTCCCACAGCTCCCGTAGCTCCCGTAGCTCCGGTCACTCTGAAACTGTCCACTAATCTGACACAGAGGCTTCACGGCTCTTACTTGAACCTTCAACCAAAAATAAGAAAAGAGTGAACATTTCTGCAAAATGGTGTGAACAAGTTTTCTAAATAAAGGGTTCCACTTGACTCGAGTGATTTTCCTTTTCCTTTCTAAACCTAGAAACATCCAGAATTGAGTAAAATCAAGTGAAAATAATGGACGCCTCTGGCAGAATCTGCCTTTTTTATTTTAGACAATGTTTGTTTGAATTTTGTCTTTAAGGCTAAATATCATTCTGAATGTCTATGAAGGGTTGTGACAGCACTAAGACAGAAAGCCAGTGTATGTGTTTATGTGTGTGTGTGTGTGTGTGTGTGTGTGTGTGTGTGTGTGTGTATTTGTTAATGTGTTTATGTGTGTGTGTATGTGTTTATGTGTGTGTGTGTGTATTTGTTTGTGTGTGTGTATGTTTATGTGTGTGTCTGTATTTGTTTGTGTGTGTGTGTGTGTGTATGTTTATGTGTGTGCGTTTATGTGTGTGTGTGTGTATTTGTTAATGTGTTTATGTGTGTGCGTTTATGCGTGTATGTTTATGTGTGTGTATTTGTTTATGTGTGTGTATTTGTTTATGTGTGTGCATTTATGTGTGTGTTTCTCACAAATCTGAAGTTCCAAAAGCATAAACTTGTATCTTTAATGTATTGTCAGGACTGGGCCTCTTGAGATGTGACTTCATATGATGCAGTCTGTAACTTAAAGGAGCCGATGGAACCTTATTGAGCTGTTTTTTACTGACGATTTGATTCACAGCTGTAAAACATACTTACCTTTCACAGTAAATCCAGCATCATTTCAGAGGTTCTAGTGTTTTAGGTTTTTGTACAGTGACCTTTTTTAAATCATTTGTCGCCTACACTAAACTGTTCCTGAAACATTCCCGTCCTTACAGTTTGACACTGTGTTTATATAAATTAATAAAACAAGAGTAGATAAATATTGGTGTTCACATTTTATTCCTAAATATATATTTTTTTACCATAATATCAGCTAGCAGTCATTGAACAAGGCGGGCCTATAAGGGAAGGATCCTTAATCCTTAAAAAAATTATATTTCAGATATTGCAGACTGATAATTTAAAAAAAATATATAGATTTTGACAATGACTGACATGTGTTTAAAATTAATTTACATTTTCTTTTTTGTTTGTATGACATTAAACTTTTTACTCTGGTATTGTTTTTTTTTAACAAGGCTCCCTCTATTCTGTTTTAGTAAAGAAGGGTCAATAGTGAACTCTTATTGTTCTTTTTATATGAGCACAAGTGATATATTATGAAGTCTTACTTTTGGGGTGTCACTTTGAACAGACCTCTTGCCTTCATAAAAGATCTTTGATTAGCCATCAGTCTGTTATTAATAGAGGATCTTTGAGGCAGCAGGATTGTTGTTGAAGAGCCTCAGATACAGCAGATATATTCAGGTTGATGTTATGAAGAGGCAGAGATGGAGAGATGTCGTGAGAGACCAATTCACCAAAACAAACGTGAATTGCTTGTAGAGAAAGTCATGGTATGGATATCATGCATTTGGACTGGAAGTATGTCAGTAAAAAAAAGGGTCATCAGTGGACAGATAGTTGTGACACCAGCCTGTAGAGCAGAAATATGTCAGCTGCACCCAACACCATCTCCCCTGTCACCCGATGTGAGAGACGGAGATCTTCAGGAAAAGGGAAAGACGCAGCGCTGCTTTGAAGATGGATAAAGACTTACACCAAGTTGCTGAGTAATGAAGGATTAAGTTGTTGTTGTTGTTGCTGCTGGGCCTGCTGCTGCTGTTGCTGTGGTTGCTGGGAAACAGCCTGCTGCTGTTGCCATGGGGATACACTGGTTGGCAACAAACCGCCAGGTGATGCCAGAGCGTGTAGAGCAGTGATGTCTGCACTTGTCAGCTGGTACTCTGAGAGGGGGAGAAAGGAGAGGAAGTCCAAAATTGAATGCTCAAAGTTTCCTTATTTCATCACCAGGAAAATATTTTTTTAAATATTGTTTACAGCCATCTGTTCCTTTCTACTTTCATTAAAAGGATCTTCTTGTGTGTTCAGTTTACCTGTGTTGTACACTGTGGGCATGGCGGAGAAGGGCAGCCCTTGTGCCAGGAGGCTCGGTGTTGCCACAGAGACCACTGGTGTGGTGAGGCTTTGAGCCACCTGAGCTCCTGCTGCGAGCCGTTGAGCGTTCTGCAGTCAGACGAACATCGACAGGTTAGTCACAGCAGAAACATGGAGCAGACTGTCAGCTCTGCCCTGAAGCTAAATGACTTATTACATTAACGCGGGATCGTTTCTGACATGCTGGGAATGACGATATGGTTTGATTCATAATGATGTTCAGAGTGGAGTAAATCTCAGCGACATGTGGATTTACTGTCAGGAGGATTCTGATGACATGCATCAAGACAGTTGTTTTTGAGTGTGTTGTATTCAGACATATTACATTAAAGGCACTTAAATCAACAGTTAGCTGTAATAATGGCTTAAGATGGGGTTTGAAATTATTTTTTTTTTCCTTCAGTTTGTCTCAATTAAAAAAAAGGAACAGTAAAAGAGATGAAGAGTTATTAGACATGAACTGGAGATATTGCAGATACTTTACACTCAGGCACCAAGGCTGTGGCTTTTCTCTTCTTAGACCTCATCAGTACTGACAAACATAATGTCATAGTTTCTCATCAGAAAGACTCTATAATAATATTTAGTGCAGCAACTAACTATTCATTCTTTAAGCAATGAATCTGCTCATTATTATCTTGATTAATTGACTTTAGATTGTACAAATCATATAAATAACTTGATTATCTGTGCAGCGTTTATTCCTTTTTCAACACTGACCCCCGCCCCCCTGTGCGAACAATAAAAGGTTATCTTATCATATTAAAGTTTTTAGCTCTTTAACAGTCTACAAGTAAGGAGATACATTTTGATTTTTCACACACTATTTGAATATTTACAACATTTCAGAACATTACAAATCCCTGGCACATTAAAGGCTTTATATGTGATTTTTTGATCCAGCAGATGACGCCCCTTGAGCACCAGCATTTACCTGAAATGAGTGTGATCTAGAAACACAGTTAAGCAGTGAGTACAGTATGTTATTCTTCTTTTCTCTAGTCCCTCAATTAAACAACTTTTATACACGAGGGGAGGAGTCAGCCGGCCGTCCTGGCGATGTAAACAAACTGAAGATAGGACTCTGAAAACTCTGAAAACATCACAGACAGTGGGACTCGGGTGTTACACCCATTGTAGACAGTCATGACTCACAGAGTTATTTTCAGAGGATATATTTGATTTATATTATATTTAAGTGTGAAACATCACATATAAAACCTTTAAAATCACCACTGCACTTTTTTGTCGATTGACTATTAGATGTCAAATAAAGGCTTTTCAGCTCAGGGCTGATTTAATGCAACAAAGCAGCCATCCTAAATGAAATGAGTCAGCATCACACCTGACCAGGTTTAATTAACTGTTGAAGTCAGAGTTGTGACTAAGTGTGAAAATCACATATAAAACCTTTAAACTATAACTACATGAACACTTGAAGCTATCTGGAACTATTTCATCTCTAGTTTTGAATTCCAATTGAGAGCACGGCTGATCTCGTGTTTCTCCAGCGGATGTCACTAAAGGTCTCACAGTGTGATACCTGTGCGCACTCACTAACAGTGCATCATACCTTAATGTTTCCATTATTCATTTTTTAGTGAAGGCTTAGGGTACAAACCTGCCGCTTTCTCAGTATTTGAACATTAAGTTAGACATTTACAAGAGAAATATTCAGTGTTTTCTCCAACACAGGTGCCGTAAACACACTGTGAGAGACCTGTTAACTGCTCCAGTGAGGTTTGGTTATTATGAAGCCGCTCTGGCAGACACAAATCTGTGTCGTAAAACAACACTTTGTAGTCTGGTTCAGCTGAGTTATACCGCAGATAAAAGCAAGCTGACGTCATCTGTAACATTAGAATAATAACAAGTCTGCACAAAGAAGCCAGAGGTGCAATAATTCAGGTCTGGAATTACACTCATGAATTGTGAGACCTTGTGAATGAAGATCATCCAGAGAGGAAACATTGGGCCTGAGTTATGACTGTAGAGAGAGAGAGAGAGAGAGAGAGAGAGAGAGAGAGAGAGAGAGAGAGACCGCAGAGACGGCCAGATTCAATTAAGTGCCTTTGTGAAGACGTGAGGCGGGGCAGCCGGGTGAGGGTGATGAAAATGAATCAGTCTTCTCTGGAAAATGAGATTCCTGCCCATCAACTTTGAGAGGAAGTGTAAAGAAGGGACTGACAGAGTGTAGCAGAGAGCAGCGGCTGTCATCGCTCTCTCTTTCGAAACATTCAGCCTCGATAAGGAGAGATTTTACAGGATAAAAAGCGTTCTCAATCTGTTTAATGTACCTGCATCTTTAACAACCTTTTACAATTACTTGGGGGGAAAATCATCATTTATCAACTTATTGAAATGTCATTTATTTTTCCTTATAAATAACATTAGGACAATTTTATGCTGCAGCTGTAACATATTTGTCTTGCAAATATAATAATGTTACCTACTCTTATTATTTCCTAGGTGACATTTTGAAATAACTTTTTATGTCTGACCCACAGTCCCAAACTCAAACAAACTGTATCTATTTTATAAATGAAATATTAAAATAAGTCAAACAATTATTAAATAACCAAAAGTTGACCATTAAGTTGCAGATCCAGGCTGAGTTGTTAATTGTTTAAATAAACAGAGCCAGTTGATCCTCAAATGTTGAATGTTATACGTTTTTTTTGTTGTAAACGTTTGTCGTCATGCAACATGTGAGCAAAATGCCTTTAATGTAATTCCAGTAAGCTTTATATCAACTGTACTTTAATATTTTGGTGGAAGGTGACAATGAACCTTTGTGTGAGTGTCGGTGAACAGGGAACATGCTCTGCAGCGCCTCGCACCGCAACCTCAAGTGAAGAAAAACACCCATGCTCTAGGTGGCATCAAATGATGAAGTTAATGGGCCTGTTTTAAGGTCTGACAGGATAACTCAGTTTCCACTGAAACACAGAGCACTACTACAGTGAAGGTTATTCTACGTTATCAATGAGAAGAAGATGATCCTGAACACTGCAAAAAATGCTGCAACAACACAACCATGAGTCCTGAACCACATGCAGTCAGGTTGGGAAACCACAGGCTGAATCTCAAGTTAAATGTCAGTGGAGCAAAACCAAAACAATGACAGGTCTTACTGTACAGTGTTGCAACCATGCTAACAATGTCACACAGTTGATAGCTATCGACTCATGCGAGTGACTGACATGAGGAAAAAATCACCTCGTTTACCAACTCCAGCTCATCCTCTGTCTGTAAAGGGTGGTAACAGAGACAATTAAAACTGGGATTCATGCTAACAACTACTGTCAAAGAAAATTCTTCACTCTTCACTTTAAAGCTGTGCAAACTGTGGCTAAACCCATCATCACTCTGCACTGCACAGTGCACACTGTGTATTGCTTTGAACCAAATCAAATTAAACTCAGCCACGATGCTATATCGGCACCCTTTCTTTTTTTAAGGGGGGATTGAACAAGTCAGCCCCAAGTGATAAATCCCCTACAAAAAATATATTAAAGTATTTTTTGGTAGTTCTTCAAAAACTGCTTTATTGCATGATCTAAACGCTAACTTGATCTGAATGCTGATAGTTCATCATGTTTCCATTTAAAGCTTGCAGGCTGCTAGCTGGGAGATTGTTACAGTAAGCAACATTTTAAATCTTAAAAACACAAACTGGAAGGGTAGGAGAAGTCTAATGTAGCAGGCAGATACATGCGAGTACATCTGGTGATTGGAACTAGCTAGGAGCTAACTGAGTTTGTATGTCATTTTGGGCTAGGCAGGTAGAGAGTGACTTTATACAAACCTTTTGATTGATAATTAGACTGAAAAGATCTGGGAGTTGCTAAAAGAAACAAACAGCAGGTGATAATTCTCTTCTCTGTGGGTCTGTCACTATAAGAGACTCTTCTGACCATCATCTGAAATTCATCTGTCAAAGGAAGACTGTATCATATGATGACAAGCTCCAGAAAAGCTAACATGTGGTGACACGTTTGATTCTGAGGTCAAGTTTTTCAAGTCCAACAGGAAGTAATGATCTATTGGCGGTGGTTTGCGTACTGTGTCAGACATGCTACAAGCTAACGTGGGTGCATGTTTAGTTCAAAAGGTGTCTAGAAATCTCGTCAGCATGTCAGTGGGAGTTGGCTGATTCATCCAGGACTTCACGCAGTCTGCCAGAGTCAATAATGAGAAGTAGAACATCGAGAGGAGAGCACAAATCTTGGCTCCGAGGTTTTTCACTAAAAACACAGAAAAGATGCCAGCCTCTCTCAGACTGTTTATCATCTTTTCATTCTTGGATTTCATTTGATACATCAATATAAACTCCCAGTGTTTTTGTATAATTTCCATCTCTTTCACTGGGCAGTGAAGGCTGATTTTGAGATCAAATGAAAATAATTTCTATCTCCTTGTGGCTTTAACAAAACTTCGGGGTTTCAGGATCTTGGTTAAGGTAAGTATTTCAGTATGTTTTTGTATGTAATCAGATGAATAAAATCCCAGTTTTTTCAATGCTCATGGTTAAAAATGTTAACTTAAAGCTCCCAAACATCACAGGTTGTGCCTGGTTAAGCTCACCATCTGCCTGAGGCTCTTTCCGCCCTGAGAGGTGATGACTCGGAGGTCTGGCTTGCGGCTGTTGACCATCTGGGGGCTCGGAGGTGGGGGTGGAGATTTGGCCGGAACTACTTTCCCCAGACTGTTGCCGTTGGAAACAGTGAGGAGGCCTGGGGAGGCCCTGGCACTGGTGTATCCATTAGCTGCGGGATGACAGAGGTGCGAATGCACAGAAATCGATCAGAAAATCAAACAGGTGAATGCAGACAGCAGGGAACGGAGAGCGAGGGCACTTTAAAGTTGTGTTAAAATAATCCTACAAAAGCTTTCTTTTATGCTATTTTTAGAGGCTCTAATTTAAAGATATGTCAGCAAAGAGAGAATAAAGCTTTCAACGTCCTGTCATTGAAGAAAAATCCATTCCAATAACAGCTAAGAAGATGATTTTTGGTTTGGTGATGATTGGACATGATGTCTAGACAAAATTTGTTCCTTCGTTTTAAAATCTTTAACAACGTCTTCTTTGAAATGTCAACAATGTCAACATTTGCAGAAATGATAAATCCCACTTTAGAGGCAAAGACTTCAAAAAAGACTTCAATTTTTAGACTTAATATCAAATAAAATGAAGTATACCACGTCAGCTTCCTATGAAAACACTTATTAAAAAACTCCTATGAAATCAAAAGGTTCACAATGTTGTAGTGCTGGATATTTGGATACATGTATGACAAGATGTAGAGAAAAGGAGAGGAAGAAAGCATTTAGGACAAATACTCTGACATGAGGGGGACTGAGAGCATTTTACAAAGAAGCAACAAGACAAAACTCAGGAACAGTTATGAGACTACTCACGGACTGGACTTGGACATCCTCCGTTTGAGTTATTCAGATCGCCTCCGAGGAGAGCACCTTTTAGAAAAAGAATGAAATGGACACAACGATGTCAAGGGAGAACAAAACAGACACTACAAGCGTTCACATTTCCTGAAAACAAAGACATAAACGGTACACCTTTTTTTTTTATATTCGACAAACTCCAAAAAATAAGGAAGCAATGAAGTGTTTGAAATTATTGAGAAAAGACAAACAGATGGTGAAATAGAAAGTCCAAAAAATCTACAAATAGACTTTGGATGACTTTGTTTTTTCCACTGCTGTTTCGAAGGTCAACAACGAGAGCTTTCAAACTTCTGAATATTTTACTACGATTTGTCAGCAGAATTCCAAAATAGCATTTAGCTTCATGGTTTTTAGTACTATCATTACTCTGCATACCGGAGTCTTTTTAGTACAGACAAGAGCATCCTGCCATCCTGCCTGTGCACCTCTGAATTCTTTCATCTTGAAACATGAGCCCGAAAAGGAAACTGAAACTTTATTTACACTTCATGCAGACTGAGCAGATTGAATAACTATCCATGCTCCAAAAAAAGGCAAATGTAAATACATCTTAAAAACACATACCAATCTGCTCAAACATCCACTGGTGACTGCAGTTTCAGTTAAGTGCCATCTTCACAGAATAAATTCACTACAACAGTAAGCTGAAATACAATGGAGTCTATCTGTGCTCCAACAGCTACAGCTGAAGTTAAACTACACAAGAAAAATAAGAATAAATAAATGCTGCTACACTTTAAATTAAGGTCACAACATTCACCATTAACAAGTTGCTTATTAACATGCTAATTAGTAGCATACTGGCTGCTTATCACTCATTATTAAGTGCTTATTAGTACCTCATTCTCCATGATCATAATCTATATCTAATAGGGCAGTTACTCACCTGCACTGGCTGGTCGCTGTGGCAACCCAGGTGACACTGAATTTCTCTGAAGAGCCGGCTGCTGTGGCGACAGGAGGTGGGTATCTGTGAGTGTCGATGATGTAACATAGGAGGTAGTTACCAGTGCGTTGCCAGGGTTACTGAATTGCAGTGTGCTCTGATTGGACGACTGGACTGTGACAGGCATGGAGAAGGTCTGGGGCGGAGCTGCCGTTTGCTGAAAGGACACAAAAACGATTGTTAACATCCATCGTACCAACAAGGAATAAAAAAATGTGTCCTTGCTAAATCAATGTCATGACAAAGTTTGTTTAAGGGTTTTAATATGGCAAAAACAACCCGTCATAAAAACAGTTTCTTCCCCCAGGCTGTCACTCTGATGAACGCTAAACAGTCACAGAGTGTCAGACCTGTCGCCGTGAAATGACTCTAAACCAACCGTCACTGTGAATATACATATATGTATATATATATTATTTAATTTAAATGATCAATCTACACACACTTATTTATGTAAATACTGTAATTGACATCTTAATTGACCATCTGTCACATAACTGCATTTTACTTATCATGTTACTTCAGCATCTTTTGCACTATTCACCACTGCACTGTTTCATATTTAGTCATGTAAATATTAGTCTTTTCTTATTATGTTTATTGTTGATATTTAATGTTGTACCTGTACATAAGAGAGCACAGTTCACCAAAGTTAAATTCCTTGTGTGTGTGTAAGCATACCTGGACAATAAATCTGATTCTGATTACACTTTAAAATGTGCTCTGTTTTTATTCACTTTTATACACTTTATAGTTTGTCTGGTTTTTAAAAACTCTGAAGTGTTGTGAGTTTTGTACTTTCCTTTTCCCAGGGGTGAACACCTTCTCACTATTCATTCTTTTCTAAATATTTCATTTGAAATAATCTAGTGTTCGAGTACACCCTTATGTTTCTTTTCATGTACTTGGAAGTGTAAAGAAACTGTTTAATTAACAGTTACCGCCTGGGATTAACTAAAGTTTCTTGTTGTTTGTGTGAGAAAAAAAAAAGCGTGAAACGGCAAGTTGGAGGAACTTCACACCAGAAGCTGTTTCCTGTGAGCCATTTGACAAACAAACTCTATGTTCAAAAACAGAAGCAGACAAACCATCGTTTAGAATAAACATTTCAGTTATTGTTCTGCAGGTTAGCTGACTTACTCCGTAGCGTTTGAAGAGAACGTCCAGGTCCTCTGTGGTCTTGCGGTACTTGTCGTCGTTAAGGGGACTTTGGTCGACGGAGTCTTCACCGTCCGGCTCGGGACTGTCACAACCATTGAAGCCTTTCTTTCTCAAAGTCTGTTCAAGAGAAGGGGAATGAGGAAGAGGAATCTTTAGGTGACACAATTTGTTTGTTTTTTTTCAGCTCAATCCCAATCCAAGCCCTGAGATAGTTACTGACCTGACACTTAAATTAACCTGAATGTTAATAAATTATATCCAACTGTACCCTTCTAAATATAGTATAAACAATCCTCATGAACAAAGGATCTAAATCAAGTGAATAAGCGACTTTACTTTATATGTAGTGGAGATAATTTGAAAGTGCAGTGTCTGCGACAGAGGCATCACAATCTGTCAGAGAGGAGGCATGAATATACATATATGTATATATATATTATTTAATTTAAATGATCAATCTACACACACTTATTTATATAAATACTGTAATTGACATCTTAATTGACCCATCTGTCACATAACTGCATTTTACTTATCATGTTACTTCAGCATCTTTTGCACTATTCACCACTGCACTGTTTCATATTTAGTCATGTAAATATTAGTCTTTTCTTATTATGTTTATTGTTGATATTTAATGTTGTACCTGTTCATAAGAGAGCACAGTTCACCAAAGTTAAATTCCTTGTGTGTGTGTAAGCATACCTGAACAATAAATCTGATTCTGATTCTGATTCGGGTATATCAGGCTTTGAGGGAGTTGCTGGGATGGATTTACCTCGATGATGTCTGCGTTGGTTCGGCTCTCGTGCGGCTCGTTGTACTCTGTGTATTTGAGCAGAACCTTGTCCATGTCAGTGCTGGCGTACTGAAACAGCTTGTTTGCATGATTAAAGATGATCAGTGCGATCTCGCAGTCGCACAAGACACTCAGCTCGTAGGCTTTCTTCATCAGGCCAAACTTTCTCTTTGTGAACGTCACCTGAGAGGCGGGACATAAAACCTTTGTGAGTTTATTTAAATTGAGTAAATAAATGTGAGCTAACAAACTCTGGAGTTTTGCTACATACAGAAAACAATTCAAGTAGGTCAAACACTGAGGTATACATGTTTGTATCTGTGTAAAACTGTCTTTGCCTCTCCAGTTTCCTTCTTCAGACTAAAACAGTTATTTAGATAACAGAAGATGAAGAATCAAAATCATGACAAGAAAAAAAAAAGATGATGACCTGAGAAATATCTTTCAAGTGTTTAGTGAAGCAGAGATGACGTCACATGGACCAGAAACATTTCCCGAAAAAAAAAAGGTTTTTTTTTGCTGATCTTGGGCTGACAGAAAAATCAGAGACAATCAGTGGAGTCAGTTTTTAGCTTCAGTAATGAAGCATCATTGTTTTTGTGGATGTTTTATGACTCATAACTATTTGCACTACAAAGCTCTAACAGTGTCAAACACTGAGCCTCTGTTGTTGTGCTGAATATCTTAATGTTAAAAGAATCAAACATAAAGATTCATTTTGTGAATAATCCATGTTGACTGAGACGGTCCAGTCAAAAGTTCTCAATGCTGAAGTCAGCACTAAGAGGACGCTGTAAAAACAACGACTCTGGCCTGTGTGCATAGTTCTGCTTAGTCAGAGCGTAAGGCGATGGCCTTGGAATTAAAACCAAACCAAAAGAAATCCTTGTGGTTCACAAAAAACAGAGATAACAGAGGAAAACCCCGAATAATATGAATGAAGATTTTTGTCTGACGACTCATCTGACCCAACTGAGAAAACACAAAAACCTTGGTCGTGGAGGAGACCATCGGTCCCTGTGAAGAAGCTGCAGCGCTCTGATTATAGATTTATCTCAAATCCAGTCAATCAGTGAAAGCATGTGACGTTTCTGAGCAAAACTAAAATCGCTCTTAGAAAAGACATGACACATGTCAACTGAAGAAAACCATGTGGAGGACTGAGCTCCAGGCAAAAAAATCTCTGCAGTGCGATGAAACCATAATTGAACTTTTCAGTCGTGATACAAAGCACTTTGTTTGGCAGAACTCATCTCATCCATCCAACAGCTCCCCTGCTGTGAAGTGTGGTGGCAGCCTCACACAGCGAGGGCTTGTGAGGAGAAAAGAAACAACGATTGGAGCTGAAAAAGGCAAATTCCCGTCAACAGCCAGCTTTTGAGTATCTGACACTTTTCACTGCAGAAAATGTGCGCATTTCAACGGGACAGTGATACAAGGAATTCAGCAATGGAGCGCAGCAGAATGAGAACGTACAAAAGCTGTGAGTGATTTCAGTCCATCTTAAATCTGCCTAAGACTGGATTGTGAACAATATGAAAATCAAAAGTAATGTGTGCAGGGTCTTTAAGTCTCTGAGCATTTCATGAGCATGGAGACAATATTTTCAAATCATTTTGAAGCATAACAGAGCTTTCAATGCTCAAGGTCTTATATAGAACTTTACTGAAGGTATTATTTTAATCAGTAAAATAGATTTTGACATTATGATGCCAAGAGAATTCCACTTTTAGTTATAGAAGCATGAAAATGTCGTTTTAAATGGTCATTTTGGCCTATATTAGATTTGAATGATACCAAAGACTTTGTACTCTGTTCACTTCTATAATGCAATAATTAATATGAGTTAACTAGTGGAGGTTTGAAGAACCCCTTTACTGGGATTTTCAGATGACAGAAATAGGAAAAGGATGATTGACACATCTCACTGTGCAGTTCATTTCACTTGTAAGCCACGTTACTATGGAGACATACTTTTCCATGTTGCTGCACTGAGCAAACTGTTGGCTTTTGATTAAAAGCCTTTTTATAAGAACAGCCTCAAATTGGAAATATATATCAAAATATAAATTTACCGATCTGACATATTATACCTATTGATGATACTTTAAAGTGTTCCATAAGCAGTAAGACAGACTGTTAACAAGAGTATTGAGGGTAAATGATACAAAGGTATAAACTAGGACTGTCAGCATTAACTAGTTAATCATGATTAATTCAGGTCAGACATTAATGCATTAATGCTTTTAAGGCGCTGCCTCGATTAGTCTCCCTGCAATCACAGTGATGGAAAAGAATGACACTGCTGCCTCTTTGAATGTCTCATTTCACTAAAAAAAAGAAGAAAACTCTGACAGCTCGGCTGACGAGTCCAAAGTAATATCAACCTCATGACATCCAACATTTCACTTTGTTACCGTTCCTTTGAGCTGTTTGACTTTAGTTTGTCAACAGTGACAAGTTCCTTTTTCTCTGTGGTTAAGTTAATGTCGTAACCTTCAATGAACCAGAAGGTCCTTACTTTATTTCAAAATAAAAGCAGGGTTGAGTTCAAACAGAAAGTAAGTGACTCACAGTAAAAAATAAAAGCCTAACGATTTATTTAATGTGCAAAATAATGGAATTTAAAAAAATGTGAATGAAAATGTGATTAATCAAGATTAACTCACATAATTTAGTGATTTAAATTGTAATAGTAACAGCCCTAGTCTAAACCAATTTTTTCAAGTTGTTTGCTAATAAGAATAACAATCACCATACAAATAACTGTTTGTGGCAGCCAGCCCTCACCTAAAATAAAATAAGCCACCAAAAAACAAACACATGAAAAGACTCACCTGCTTGTTCCTTTCGTCCGTGATCCGCTGAATCTGAATCTTTTTCCTACCCATAATGCTTTGTGGTTGTGGACACAAATGTTGTAGTCAGTCAAGTGTAGAAGCCCCTCTCTGAGGGTGAGAGAGGAAGTGCCGCCTGTGACCTCTTACTTCAGCAAAAAAAAAAAAAAAAAAAAAACAGTCACACACAATCCAGCATCCGAGGAAACACGCACACACGCATTTCTCTGACCAGGTGTGTCGAGGCAACTTTGTCGAATCCTCCGACTGAGGAGAGGGTGAAGAGATGTGTGAAGTTTGAGAGGAGAAGACCTCAGTTCATGGTTTGTTCCACAGGGACTGAAGTGACAAACTTCCCTGCAGCTGCTGTGCTGAAGGAGGACGTCGCTCCTCTCCTGTGTGAGACACACACACACACAAACACACACACACACAAAGGTCACTCGAATGTCAATCATGTTCCCGACACGTTACACAAACATGAAGACAACGCAGGAAACTTTTCAGAGCAACAAATCAATTTAGATATCTCAAATGGGAATGAATTATTATAATCCTGTCGTGTAAGAAAATGAAAACAGAAGTCTGCCTCAAATGAACTGAAGAAAGACGAAGACAGAGGGCGGTGTGACTATGAGAGAAGAGGGGGGAGGGGTCATAGTGAAGTTATCCATCCAGACAACGTTTTGTACCAGAAAGATGCTCTGTGGCGTCCTGCGTCCAAAACTAGTCAAAGCGTTTCATCACATAGGTGCAGAAGTCTTGCTTCAGACTCACTGTTCCAAAGATTTGATTTCTGCTTTGATCTCGTGCTCTGAGACTTCAATGAGATTCCCGTTCAGCCGTCACAGAGACCATCAGAGGAAGTTATTGTCTAGGGTCTTATATCCTGCTCAAATGCACTTTAGCAGGTCAAGTTGGGGAAAAGATGTGTTTTTTATGATATACAGTTTTACAAAGAAGTTGTTAAAATATACACCTTCAAATAGACTCAATCTAAATAATTGACTAAAAACCACAAGTTAGACGTAGCTGCTTAAAGTTGAGCAAATCATAAACACAGTCTAGATACTACACAGACGACTACCCTATGTGTCCTCTGTTTAAAGTTACATGACAGGTTTATTCATCAGCCATCAGAAGTCACACAAAATAACACAATTAAAACATCTTTTTTCTGTGACACTGACACAATAATGCTTTGACAGAAACCCCTCTGCACTACTCTTATTAAGAATTCCATGGGCTCAATGAATGGTATTGGGTAGACTGACAGATTATTGAAGGGCTGAACAATGAGTTCTCTAAATGTTGAAAAAGCTGGACTAGAAATCTTGATGTTGATTCAATTAATATTTGAGGGGAAGGGGGGGGAATATTTGTGTTCTACATCTTAGGACACATTTCAGATAAAAGTTAGGTTTTTATATTAGATTCACAAATATTTGTAATAGCTGTAAAGCCGTTCAACAGCCATCTCCGTGTGTCAGCTGATCTCCTCATCGACGTGAGAGAGTCCAAGAGTAATGAATAAGAAATGTAAAATAAAAAGGCTTATGATGAACGAGAAAGCCTTGAGAGCTCTGCAAACTCTACATGAGCTCCACCTTTGAGACTCTCTCTCTCTCTCTCTCTACAATGCCAGTGTGTTTATCTTCTTCTGCTTGTTTTCAGCAGTTCACAGACTTTGCTTAGACCGTGATCTTAAATAATCAAAAGAAGTTTTTCTAATTTAATAGTCAAGGGCATTTTGAATGCACTGTAAGTGGAGACATGGATTGATTAATAAAAGTCTTTATATCCATATCATTCAAATTGACTGAAAGTAATATTACAACACAAGCCGTATTCTTCCCGAGGTAGAGCTTTAAACACATCTACAACTGTGGCTGTACCGTTAATCATATGCAGTAATAATCACAACTCTGACTTCAACAGTTAATTAAACCTGGTCAGGTGTGATGCTGACTCATTTCATTTAGGATGGCTGCTTTGTTGCATTAAATCAGCCCTGAGCTGAAAAGCCTTTATTTGACATCTAATAGTCAATCGACAAAAAAGTGCAGTGGTGATTTTAAAGGTTTTATATGTGATGTTTCACACTTAAATATAATATAAATCAAATATATCCTCTGAAAATAACTCTGTGAGTCATGACTGTCTACAATGGGTGTAACACCCGAGTCCCACTGTCTGTGATGTTTTCAGAGTTTTCTTAGTCCTATCTTCAGTTTGTTTACATCGCCGGGACGGCCGGCTGACTCCTCCCCTCGTGTATAAAAGTTGTTTAATTGAGGGACTAGAGAAAAGAAGAATAACATACTGTACTCACTGCTTAACTGTGTTTCTAGATCACACTCATTTCAGGTAAATTTACATGCAGTGTGAAGATACGCATAATAAAGATCACTAGCATTAGCATGCTAACACAAACAATGCACCGCGAGTTGTTTTGGTTTCATGCTGGTGCTCAAGGGCGACATCTGCTGGATCAAAAAATCACATAAAGCCTTTAAGCGCTTAAATGCTAAACATGATTTAATTTCTGCTTCTAAAATATAAAGATCAGATGCATTCCTGATTTGAAGAGACCACTTTGGGTCTCTATGAGATTAAACCAAACCTTTTCAACTCATTTCTAACATTTAATTGACTTAACAGTTGAACAATAAATCAAGAATATAATCAGATTAACTGAGTCTGAACAAGCTCAACTAATATTTCAGAATCGGTCTGACTAACAGTTGTTTCCATCCAATCATCCACTATCTTTACCGCTTTTCCTGTTTGGGGTCATGGGGGGGTGGGGCCTATCCCAGCTGTCACTGGGCGAGAGGTGGGGTTACACCCTGAAGTGTTTGCCTGTCAATCACAGACAGCTGACATATAGAGACAGACAACCAGCCACACACACATTCACACCTAAGGAGAGAACCCACACATGCACGGGGAGAACTCCTGGCCGACAGGGATTCGAACCAGGAACATCCTTGCTGTGAGGCAACGGTGCTAACCACTGGACCACTGTGCAGCCCCCACTAACAGTTATTTCAATATCATTAGAATATTTTTTACAACTAATTATTTAGCTTATTATGTTAAATAATGTTCACATGATATCCCGGAGCTCGACGTGAGTATCAAGATCTCCTCCTGTCTTACAAACACCATAAAAAGACTCTTTATCTACTTTCATAAGAGACATCCAAGATGAGAAAACCTTACATTGCTACATTTTCATCATGTTAATCTTTTACATATATTGCCCAGCTTAGGGCTGGTATCGATATATCGATATATTTTCAAACAAGATATAGGGTAAAACAATATCGTTAATATGAATATAGTTTATGTTTCATTAAAATAACGTTACAGAGGTGCCAGGTCACCTTTTTCTCATCTCACTGATGATGACTGACTGTCTGTCCCTCTTAACCCTGCTCCTCCTCTCTCTCTCCTTTATTTTATAATATTACTTTTTAAATTCACAAAAAAGTAGTTTATTTTTCCATGTGTTTTCACTGTTAATAAAATACATATCGATATAGATCGAGTATCGCCATTCAGCTAATCATTATCAAGATATGAGTTTTGGTCCATATCACCCAGCCCTAGTTCAGCTCTATTGGAAATTTTTTTAATTCAATGATACATGGAACAGGATTTATCTATTTGTTTCTGTATGATTTTACAATCCTTAGCAATAAGAGAGGAAATTTGAGCTGCTTTAAAAATGAAAACAACACATTTTGGAAGTGGAAATGAGATTGTTCCCAAAGGTACATTTTCTGCTGCAGTGAATACTGGCAATAAAACACGTGAATAATGAAGCTCAGAGAGAAACTGACAACTAAATAGTTGCAACTATCACTCCACATATTTTGGTATCTTCAGCGCTGAAACTATTTTTCTTCCCTCCCAGTCTCATACTGAGGCTCAGCCCTGTTGTGTTAAGTTTTCCCTGCAGTCTTGACCCTGTGTGTCCGTGCTTTCCTGTGGGATTGTTGTGAGGCCAGACGGAAAATATGAAAATGCCAGCGGAGAGCACATGGGGCCTCCAACAAACCACGTTTCAACACTTCAGAGTGTCCAGCTTGAGAATTAATCAGAAGCTGTAACAAAATCCAGCATATTAGGTTCTTCATTTCATGGCACCATTAAATGGCAACTTCAGCGTTCAGGCTTTCTGCTGCTTCTGAGCGCACGCGTTGGATGAACGGATAGATATCAGCCCTGATACTGAGCTCAGAGAGGGCGTCAGGTGTTTGACAAAAGATGACACATTCACATAAAAAAAATTTTTTTTATCGGAAATCTGAGTGATAGTGTTTGCAGTGTGGTGATTGGATGATGATTTGCTGCCCCTGTTTTCCGATTTACAAATAAACCTCAAATACTGGACTTTTGCACAACATGAGCCATTCGGAGTCCTAACTTTTCTGATTTATTCCTGTGCATTTTTCAGTGTTTGACTATTAAGCATGAACGTTTAGGCTATGTGCTGATAAAGAAAAGTGTGACAAATGCCCATCACAATATACTGGGGCACAATGTGACGTCTTTAAGGTAAGCGTCTTACAATCAACTAATTGTTTAAGCTCTGTGTTACAGCTTGTTACAGCTTCAATTAGCTCTAATTAGATATGACACAATTTCTCCAGGTACCTCTTCAAACTGTGCAAATCTTATAACAAGCATGTTTAGGCTGGGAAACGATGATTTAGAAGCATTTACAGCATCTTCTTGAGGGGAATGAACTTTTACCTTTTGGGCATTTTAGAAACCTGATTTTAAGCCTCCCAACCTGTTTTACATAAGTGTGTTTATTTATTGCAGTTTTGTACTCGCTTAATTATCTTAATACATTTTAGACTTTTGTAGACTGATTTTAGCAGTCTTGTATTATCTGTCTCCTGTTTTTCTTTTTGATTCAATGTCGGTTTTCTAATTATTTCTGTAATGACTCGATGTCATTGTAAATGAGGGTTGCCCCTCAATTACCTTTCGGGTATAAATAAAGGTTGAATTGAATTGAAAAGCGGCTCATCATCATTTAATTATCTAACCAGTGAAAAAAGTTCATTTAAAGTGAAAAAGGTGGAGGATATTCATACGACTGTTATATTCTTTGTTGGTGACCATAATAAGAGACGTTACGATGCCCATTACTAAACAACATTATATATCAACTAACTAAATATCAACACGTCACAGAAACAATCATGCATGATGTGATCTGAGCTGTGCTTGGCTGAAGATTTTTATACACTATGTACTCACAGTAGTGCTCAACCCCATCATAGATTATTCATTAAACGTCACAGTAGGACATCAACTCTAAACTATTACCCCAACAACACGCTTAGAACTAGCCAGCTCTCAAAGAGAAATGATAAACTCCTCCTCCCTAGTAACTACTAATTAAATCCCTGTCGACGTACAATGTTTTCTTTGATTAGCCGAGAAATTACCAAAAATCGGGCTTCACATCAAGGCTTCTGTCTAGCCTCAGTCCCCCTGACTGCCCTCTGCATGGCTGCCCCCTCATTACTGTAATTGACACGTTCGTCCCTCCTCGTCCCCCCTCAAGGCACTGATGGCTCAATTAGGTGCTGGCCTGAGGACTCTGATTGGATGCCAAGATAATGAGGTCGCCGCTTGGCTAAAACAGCGTCCAGCAAAATCAAGCTCGTTTTGTGACACACGCAAGGCAAAGAAGAAAATACAATTTTTAAAGCATGTCTGAAGACACATGTAGTTTAAAGTGGTGAAGTATGAGTGACTTAACTCATTATTTTCATTTGGTGACTCGGGATGACATGTCATACGAGTCGTCCAAGTGAGGGTTACGCAACCCTTGAATATTGTTCTGATGAAGGACAGGGCAATCAAGCTCAGGGTAGGCATCTGTCTGTTTTGGAGTAGTGTAATTAGTGGCTGTGACCTTTAGCGGATCATGCACTAACCAATGAAATGAGCCAAAGCCCTGAGATAAATGGTCCGAGCCTCAAACGTGACTAGCAGTGGGGTTTGCCCCTCTGAAGCTCTCAGTCAGGGCTTTGGGACGGTCTTAATGGCTCAATCTCAGCCTCCCATGGACAGCACTGATTTGCACTCATATAGACGTGTGACTCTGCATCAACATTTCACCTGACATTGACAAGGAACCTGGGGTGATGACTAATTTATGGATTCGAGGTCACTGGCGAGCACTGCTTTAATTTTCTCTTATTGATTATGTTTCGTCAAGAATTGTCCAAGGTATTCCTTCTTTAAATCGGACAATCCATCAAAACACTAAGAAGATAGTCTTTTACTCATAATCTATAGGCTACTCTCATACACATTGAAAATAAACAAATCCTCACATGCAAGATTTATTAATTAGTAATTAATGACTTCATTTTGCAGAAATGTAATCAACCATTTTCTTTGTGTAATCATCTATCCAAATGTAGAAAAAATGGAAAAAGCTGCCACTTTTCACCCAATAAATCACACTGATTGTTTATTTTTTTTATATTGAAGCATTGCAATGACTCTCTAATTAATGTAGGTCACTATTAAATAATATGTTTCTTCTTTAAATCACTTAATTAACGTCTTCTTGAATGCAGCATTATGTTGTTTTGGTTACTAAATTATTTAGTTCTTTTGACAATAAAATTGACAAAAAAGCAGAGTTCAGTGTGTTGCTATATTTGATTGACAAGTTGCTACCATAGCAACATTGTAGTCCTAGTTTCCCCCCTGAAAACTAGGAATAAAAGATTTGCCTCTACATTTTAATCAAATTGAACAATCAAGTGTGTTTTTGATTTGTCTCTGTCCCTATATAATGTATTTCAATCATTAAAAAAAAATTTTGTTGTTGTATTGCTATTTAATTCATCTATGCTAACTCGATGAAAAACACAAACAGTATGACTTGCTGCTTGTAAGGCTTGACAGACTTTAGATTCCCATGCACCAAATGATACTGAAGATGAAAAACATGAATGTTGTTGTAAGAGTTTGTGCTGGGGACTTGTAGGAACTATCTATTAGTTTTATGTTGTTCATCAACCACTCCCAGCTTTGTAGGCTCAAAGTCCTTCTCATAGGAAGTAGCAAGTTTCAACAACATTGTTGTTTTAAGCACCTTCATTAAATACATGTCCATAATAGCAGCCAATATGTGGATTCAAACTGGAGACAGAAGGATTCTCTGGGATCCATGTGAAATTTCAGGATGTAGGGAACTTCTCCTCAACCCCAATAATACAAATAAAAAAAGGATTTAAACCAATCCCAACAAACACATCACATCTTCCAATGACCAGCGTGGTGCTACAAGAGGTGGTTGATGAAATGTGTCAGTTATGCTCTCATGAGCGCATACAGATGTTGCTATTAATCCATCTGCAGGGATGGCACACATGTTGGTGGTATCGCTCTGTCAACCTGGCCTACTTCTAGCCCAGCAGCTTTGGTATACTGGGATGGCACAGAAAATCATGGATGCACAGGCCAATCTTGAACACATTGCCTCACTCATTTGATTTGAGTCTTAAAAGGGTTTATGTCAAAGAAAGTAGTAAATAAGCCCGTGAAAATGTCCTTTATCTCGCTACAGCCTTGTCGTTTCTTATCCTGCATTGGTATTGTTATGTCTTTTGTCCAAAATATTACCAAAATACCATTACCAAAAATCAAACTTGAACCCGTAAAGGTAATATTTATTTCTTGGGGCGCTTGCTTAGTAATGAAAAAGCAGCTGCATGAACAGCTCCGAACAATAGGTCACTTATGTGTAGTTTTCCTGTTCTCTCCTTGATCTCATTAAACTACCAACCATGTAAAATATGGTATGCAGAGTCCATGTGAGGGTAAAAATCGCCTCTTTTTGAAGCAAAGCATGAGCAGCAGTCATAGCTGTGATATCCTGGACACAGTGTGACAGATGGGAGTCTGAAGACCGAGCAGGCCCACAGACAGGTACCCTACAGGATCTCATTTAACACTGCTATCAACATTGTGTGCTCTGATTTTTCGACAAAGCAGTGCCCTCCTTTGAGACGCTAAACACGGGGATTGGTTTACAGGGCAGAAACAGGAGCCACTCTACACAGGCCATTTCACAATTTTCAAGTTACGAGTCGACCGACAGCCATTACCTTCCTTACCCTCTCTCCATTTAACTGCGAGCTGGAGCACACACGCACTACTTTACATCAAAATACGGACATTTAGTATTCACCTAAAGGCAGTTTCTTTATTTGATATACATTAGTACAGACTTCCATGTTACTTTAATCAATTTAAAATTATAAAGCGAGCAGGTTTGTCCTCTTGTGTGAGAAAAAAAGACGCAGGAAGGAAATGTATCACTCCACTTACCCTGAAATATTGTTGATAAAAAACGAAAACAGGCCTGCTGACACCGGCTCCAGAATCGACCCGCCTTGTTTACGAAGCATTAATTAATCACGCTTAATCGACGTCTCTATTTACATGAATCCGCGGCATTTTATTCCATTTAATGTTGAAGTAACTATACTGTCCACCCAGGCGATACAGTGAACCCAGTGTACGATCAACGTCATTGACATTAGCCCGTGATTGACCCATCGGGAATCCAATGAGAGCCTACCGCGAGGGCCTTCAGGCCAATCAGAGCGCAGTGTCACCGAAGTAGGCCGGCCCGCAAGAGAGGACATGACGGAGGTGACGGCCATGTTCTGCAATAGTGTTTGTATCCCTCCGCTTCAGTATTTACCTTTGCATGATTTTGCATGTGGGGAAAATGTCACTGTAGCCCCTCTGTGCCCTGCCTGCTTTCCATACGAGAACCCGCTAAGGCCATTTGTTTGTTTCACCACATACCTGCAAACCTCGAATAACCGTAAAGCCTGTTTCACACATCACAAGAGAGAAATGTTCAGTGTTATGAAGCGTCGTAATTGTTTTCCACTGCCTGTTTTTTATCATGTTATCCGATGTTAAGGCATTCAGCTAAAATGTTGACGGATTTTTAGTCACCTTGTGAAAAAATACCACATTTTAAAGTAAATATGTGGACATGTTAACAGTCGTACCGCCATAAAATGTCTAAATGGGTAACATTAATCACACAATCGTTGAATTGTAGGCTATTCTAGTCCAATAATGTGCAGTCATGTAGAACATTTCCTTTGAATGTCGTATGTATGCTAAGTGTGACTGTTGACCTTTTGAAAATAACAAAGTAGCGTACTAATAAAACAACCCCAGTATGCATCTTAATTTAGATTTTATTAGATTACAGGGCTGGATTAAAACACTAGAGGGCCATGGGCCAGTTATTTTAAGAACCATTCATATTCCAACTCTCCCAATCAATTCATTTTACCAAATTAGTTTTTAATTGTTAACAAATTAGTTTTGTATCCACTATAAAATGTCAACTGATACATCAAAAGTTTTCTCTCAAGCAGACTGGACATTCAAGGTCACTCAAACGCAAATAGAGTATAAATGCAGAAGCACACTCAAAAAGTGTAATATCATATATTTATATATATATATATGTCTTTGAGGCTGCAGTTTTCAGCAGTGCATTCATTTATTTTAAAATTGAGACAAAGCTTTAAATTCTCGATTATCAAACTTCAAATCATGAAGGCCTTGTTGTTTACATTTACATTTCAATGGGGTCTGCAGGCAGCAAGTGACAACCTTGAGAACCTGTACCTATGTACCTTAAAGGATCAGTTCTATATTTTTGGAAACTTTTGGGGACTTAGTCTCAGAGAAATATAAGAAAATAGTTCTACCACACCCCTGGAACACCAATTTTTCATGCCGGATAACCAACATGTATCAATAACATTTTGTGTTAAATGAGGAATTTTATGTATTGGGCAGTGACTCTTTTCATTTAACTGTTAGAAAACAAAAAAAGTGTATTTTATTTTGAAAACTATTCCTTCGCTTTGCAATCAGTGGTTACAAGACAAGACAGATAAAACAATGAAAGGATGATTGATGAGGGGAGGTAACTCATCCAGGCAGTTAAAGAAATACTGTAGATTGAAAATGTCCTGCATTCCTAATATTGTGCTGCGTGCATTATTCTTTTCTCCTCTGGGTTTCCAGGCAGACTTGTGTCCTAGTTTAAAAAACTAATGCTGTATCAGACCTGGTGCTGCGGACTACTGGGAAAAGCGGTGCCGACAGAGATAAAACACATGACACCTTGTAAAAAAGCCTCATCAGAGACATCTTGTATTAGAAACACAGTATCAAAGACTGGCTTGATTTGTTGCATTCAAACCCACACACTACAAATAGGCATAAAGATGAGTCACAGACAGATCTTACAACACTTTACACTCAGACATGGACATCACTGCTGACCAGAATAAGCAACAGAGAAGAAGAACAACCAGGTCTGCTCTTGTGCACAGAGGAAAGAAACCATGTTAAAGGGACCAAAACGCCCCCGGAGAAAAGCAGAGTGCAAGAATCCTGTGATGACCTGAAAGTTTTCAAGAAGTTCACAGAAGTCATTTGAATGGAGTCCAGCAGTAAGAAGAAAAGTCAAAGTGTGTAGCATAATAGTGTCCAGAGGCAGATGTAAGAAAATGAAAAGCAGGTTACAGAGTGCACAGAGATCAAGGCAGCAAAGGAAGGGAAAGATCAGCTGAAGAAACTCCAGAAAGAACCGGCCTCAGGCTCCTGAGAAGAGAACAGAGTGGGCATCTGTTAAATGGTCACACAGGCTGAAGAAAGACTTACAGTTAAATTGCTTGAACCATTGAGTGTTGTGGCTGCACATCAGTTGGTAGAGTAGGTTAATTGGTCGGTCGTTTGATAACAGAGCTTTTTTCTGTGTCCCTGAGGTGGAAACTACGCCCCATGTTGTAACAAATACACAGCAGTGATACTCTTTATGGATAACATGCCAAATGAACTCATCGTTATTAAAGTAGTTGGAATGCAGAAACTGTAACTGCAAGTATTGAAACCAAGGATACCTTGAGCAGGGAAACATGGGAGGACACAAATTGGTATACACAAAACATGGACAAATGATGTTTAAGGTGTCTTATTCTCACAAAGCTTCTGAAAAGACATAACGTCCTGATTTCCACCCTCTCTTTGAAACAGAGAGAGATTAGATGCAATCAAAGTTTCTCTCAAAGAAACTTTGTTCAGGAATATTTTACCTCCTGGGGCCAATCTTGTTTGATGACACTGTTCACATTTTTTTGTTACCATAGAAATAATCTGCTCAAACATGCAAACAGGACTGAACTGCTTGCATAATTTGTGCTTTACTAGGCCTATATTATTTTTTTGCTTTGTTTGAATATGCTTGGCCTTTTCTGCACATTTATAACATGTCGGTCCAACCTGAAAAGTGGGGTCGCTTCTCTGTTGCAACCTCCCCACATTTCTTGGATTTATGCCATCATACCTTAAAATTCTGTGTGACCATAAGTTTGACCTGAACAGAGGGCAGCACAACAAACCTTAGAGGTCGTCGGCTCCCGTCTAAAAATGTGCTTTTTTAACCCTCACTGGTAATGACAAAAACAAGCCAGAGTGCTCTCCATGCAAGTCTCTCCCTCTCTGCTGCCCACACACACTCCACACTGCCTCCCACACACACACTCCACTCTGTCATCATGTTACTCTTTTAGGACCTAGTTTAATTGTGAAGACCAAAGGGCACTTGTCGCTCAGATCATTGGTGCAGCTGCTCAATGGGCATTTTTCAAATTCAATTTCTGGAACAAAAAATAGGTCAGTCTGATTTTAGAACGCTACTGTGTCTAAAAGTTTGATTATATAATGCCATGTTGTCAAAATGTCATTTCAGAAAAAAAACAAAGATAACTAATAATAAGCCTAATGCAAAACTTCATAAACATATTTTAAACTTGTGTTTTTACTAAAATAATTTGAATATATTGTTACAATTGACCCCCAAAGCAGGTTACAACAGGTTAACTAATGACATTGCAATCAGCCATAGCTGATTTTTATATCTACGAAGAAGTACTAGTTTACGCTGCAGTAGATATGAGATGCAACTGGATCTAATAATGCTAACTGACCACTAATAAGCATATGTTAGCATGCTAATAAACTGGACTATGTTGCTGAACATGCTACACGATGTCACTTTTAAAATTAGCGCCAGCAGGTTATTTAGCATGTTAATGTTAGCATTAAGCTGAAAGGTAACATAGCTTCCAGTAGACTCTGGTTCCATCATGCAATTGTTTGTAGTTATTTTCTAAGGTTAAAGGGTTAAAATCGTTTACATGTTGTGACCTTATATACCGTCTGTGGTTGTGACTAGTCATTGTTAATTCTAAAGAATCTATCTTTAGGCTATGAAAGGTAATTTGAACAAAATAATCCACCACAGAAAGATACATAAGTACTGATTAGTCAAAAAAGAGACTATCTAGGAGCAGTCCATTTACTATTCACTACATTACTTGACCTTTTTTAGTGTCTGGAAGAGCTAATATATGACTGAGAACGGATAGGTTGGACACATCAACCTTCTCACAGGACTTGATACTAACAAGTCTTTAACTAAGATGAAAAGTTAAAGAAGTCTTCTGTGCAGCAGCAGTTAAATGCTCAAAGAACTTTTTATTTTGCTGTTAATGTCTTTCCAGAGTGGATGGTGGTAAGGGGCAAGACCGCGCTTAAGACTGGAGGTCAAGCCTGTTAGTCGGACTCTCCCGACTCCACAGACTCCACCTCCATAAGCAGAAGGCTGTCTCGAGGGACAGTTAGCTTGGTCATGTTAGGAATCCCGGTCACCACGCAGCAGCTTACAGCACTGCGGAAAATCTCCATGTCAGCTGCCTCGGACCACACGTTGGTTGACGCGTCGTAGAATTCCACGTTATCGGATGTGGTGAAGCCATTGAAGCCTCCGACAGCAAAGACTTTGTCGTCAATGACTTCGATTCCGAAGTTGCTGCGGGGTTTCAACATGCAGGACACTGCGTGCCAGGTGTTGGTTTGAGGGTTGTAGGCCTCAACGCTGCGCAGACGGTTGTTGCCATCAAAGCCACCAACCTGCAAAGGGAACGTTTTTTTTAAAGTGTCAAAATGGAGACAGAACGATCTACTATCACAATCTAAATAGAGAAAATGATCATTCATTGCATATAGAGCAAAAGGCAATGTATTAAAGGTGATAACAGCTAAAGTCAGTGAATTTGTCAGTCACTGACTAATCTGTCCAGATGATGAATCAAACAGTCTTTAGAAACCCATTCCCATATCCAGTCATAAACTGTATTTCAACATTTACTAGAGGGGTTGGTATGATATTTACACTAACATATGGATACATCTTAATAACGTAACTGATCCACAGCTTCATATCTAGCAACAACAAGAGGTGGACATTTGCTGTTTTAAGCAAAATATATTAATATATGTTAAATGAATTAGCATGATAATTGACAAATCATTTTATGTTTGAGGATTGTGATGGCTTTTGCTTTTGTTGGCATGCTAACCTGCTAAACTAAGAGAATGAACATTGTGTAAACATCATAACATGAGCATGTTGGCATTGTTGTTGTTAAGTTTTTAAGTTTATAAGTAGGCAGTGATAATATGAACTTACTGCATAGACAAATCCTCCATAAGAAATGACTCCAATTCCACTGCGCCGGCTGATCATGGGGCTGATCATTGTCCACTGGTTGGTCTCAGGGGTGTAATATTCACATGAAGGCAGGCACTCGTTTCCATTGAAGCCACCACAAATGTAAACCTGTGTAGAACACGAGGGTTATTAAGAAATGTACCATTTTCTAAACTTTGTCAGATTACTTTTAAATGTCAATGTCAATATAAACAGCAGTATCATGTTATCGACATGTTAAATAATTTCAGGTGTGAGCAAACATTTAGTGAAGAATGTGTTAGTCAAGTGTAGAAGAGGGCAATACTGCAACTCGCACCACTTAACACAGATCAGAATCAGAAATACTTTATTAATCCGAGAGGGAAATTTGATTGTTACAGTTGCTCCAAATATACAATATAGCAGTAGAAATATAGTAAGAAAAATATTAATCAAATAGAATAGGAATGTAAGTAAGAGTTCAATAATAGGTCCAAGAAATATTTACAGGAATCAGAGTCAGATGGAATATATACACACATTTTCAAGATTATTGCACTGTTTGTTTCAATATTGCACTTTGTTATCATGGACATATTATTCATTATTATTATATTGCAGTTTTAATAAATAATGAGTTATGGTGGAAGTTACAGTTTTTCAGTCTGCACAGAATATTATAAAATCTTGACATAATTAAGTTGGACTCTACCCTCTGGACAATATTCCTACTTACTTAAATAAACATTCACAAGGTCATCAAACGAACTTTGGTCTTCTACCTCATCTAATAGTTTTCTTTACACAAAGCCCTAAAGTTCTGCTAGTGTAAGACTATGTAGTAAACTCAGTCGACTATGAGTCTCAAGTAGTTCACAAAACAAATGATCAATGTTCCAGTCTCTGTCATACTCCTCTTTTAGTCCCAGCTCTTTTTTTTGCTCTACCTTGTTGTCGAGTGAAGTGCAGCTGGCGTCGCTCCTCTGCATGTTCATGGGTGCGATAAGACTCCACTGGTTGGTCTCGGGCTTGTAGCGCTCAGCAGTGTTGAGTCGTGCATGCCCATCGTAGCCTCCCAGGGCGTATATGTATCCATTGAGCACGGTAACACTCACGTAGCAGCGACGGCAGTACATTGGTGCTGCTTCATGCCAGGTGTATGTGCTCAGGTCCAACCGGCGCATGCTGTTGAAATGCTCCAAACGATCAAAGCCACCAACACAGTACACGTACCCGTCGAGGAATGCAGAGCCGTGGTAGGCCCGGGGACGCTCCAGATCGTTTGTCACGTTGATCCAATGGTCGGCTCGAACATCGTATGCCTCGATGCCATGAGTCGGATCGCCACCGCTCCAGCCTCCGAGCGCCAGCAGGACGGCAGGAGGCAGGCGAGGGCGGACAAACGGGTTGAAGAGACCAGACAGCGATGGCCTGTTTGTGATGGTGTTGTAAAAGGCTTCAAGGGCCTCCATGCATGAAAGGTCATTTCTCACCAGCTCATTGGACATGACATGGATCCTGATGTACTCTAGACTCGTCGTAGCCAGCCGGACCTAGAGAGTGAAAAACAGGACCTCCGTGAATCAAACCTATTTGACTTTAGTTCAGTGAATCTCATAATGGTTTGATCAAACTAACTTGTTATCTTTATATCATAAGAAGAGTGATTCTCTGTACATTTGTTAAAGTCAACAAACAAACATGTCAGTTCCTCTCTCAATGATTCATGACCCAACCAAATGTACGAATTAGCAGAAGGCTAATAGGCTACTTAGCTAGGTTGCCAGTTACAACATCCGGCAGCCATCTTTGTTGTTTGTGACAATTGCAGTTTTTTAGATTGCATCTACAGTATGATTCCCTTATTGCATCTTTGAACCTTCCACCAGGGATGCATGGAGAGAGGCAAGGAAAAGATCTCTCTAAGAATTAAGAGCTTTGTGATGGCCTGTAAAATTAGCACATCTGGAACAACTTCAGGTGCAAGGGAGGATTAAGGAGCAAGGAAACATCAATTAAGAAACGTGAGCTGTAAGCAGTGTCTCAAGAGTGCTTAAATATGCCCCGTATATGATTGAGAAGGGAAAGGTTGAGACTGCACTTGATTCAGGAAATCTAATGTGTGAACAGGATGGGGAGCAGACACACCCTAAACCTATTGGACTGATCTGGTTGACTTGAATTTGTCTTACTGTAAGGATTTCTGTTGCAATCATGAGAACACAGCTAGCTACATGCTAAAGAACTAAATCTCACATCAATCCAGTGTGGAAAAAGTGATCTTACCTTAGACAAGAGAAGGCTGATGTGTCCATCTCGTTCCTCAGGTCTGTGGCCAATCCAGTGAGTAACAGCCTCAAACACAGATCTTTCATTTCTCACATTGAGGTCGTCTCTCTCGAGGAATTCAACTAGCTCCTCTACGGAGAGCTGGAAGAACTCC
This sequence comes from Labrus mixtus, assembly GCF_963584025.1. NCBI lineage: Eukaryota > Metazoa > Chordata > Actinopteri > Labriformes > Labridae > Labrus > Labrus mixtus. The sequence goes on from NC_083627.1 coordinate 21,841,961, forward strand.
TCACAGGAAACAATGTCCTCAAAGTGATCAGTGATGTAGTGGTACGCTTTGTGCTGCAGTTCCAAAGAGAAGACTATTTTGGTGAACTGCCAGATACCGATGCAGTTTTCTGGGCAGAGCTGCTCTCCGAGGAAGTCACAGCAGGTTTTGACGATGTCCATTACACTGAGCTGATCAGCAGCTAGCAGCAGCTGCTGCACGTTTTCCTCGGTTATAGGAACAGAGCCGGTGTAGGCAAACTCAATGATGAGCTGCATCATGTCAGGAGACAGGCCCGGTATGTTGTAGACTTTTTTGTCAGGGGTTGACCAGCGTTTGAACAGAGCTCTGTGGATCATTTAGAGACAAGGTGGTAAATTGAAAACAAACCGTATACAACTATTTCTTATTATTTTCACACTATTAAGAATATTTTGGAACTTTCAAAACATACAATGTGACTGAATGAGTTAAAGGGCCTTTCCTAGTGTACCAAGCTTTAAACCACAGAACTGATGAACTAAGTGTACTGTGAGGATTACATGCTTTCTGTATATGAGTTTAAGGAATAGCACATATTTCTTTTTGAAGATATATGAATATATGTTTCATCTTAACTGCAACTTAAAGCCCTGATTAACAGTCTGGAATACTCAATTCTATACTGTAAGCCCATCAAATCACTTTAATCATCACTTGTCACTTTATCTTGCCATTCACGGCACATAATGTCTTAATTGCCCTGTATAGTTAACTTAACCATTTATATTGTACTTGTATATACCCCCTATTTTTATTCACATTATCTTAACTATTCTGTTTAAACTTTTTATTTTGTATGACCTTCTACTTGTCTTTGTGCTGCTGCAATGCCCGAATTCCCCCTCTGGGGATAAATAAAGTATTATCCTATCCTATTTAGTAGTTCATAGAGAGAAACATGCTACCATTTTGTATGTAAAGGAATTAAAACTGTCTGAAACAATAATGCATCATTCAAGTCATAACCCAGAGTAAGAATATGATACCAAACACTCATTGGTTTTAAAACTTGATTTCTATTTTAGTTTTCGTTCTTCATCTTCCTTTCACTTTTCACCACTTTTCACAATTAATCGTAGACACAAGGCAGTGAACTGACTCTTTGTTTTCTTGGTAAATTAAATCATTTAAAGTAAGGTGGCATGGAAATGAGAGATTGGTGTTAACTTACAATCAAACTTTATGAAAATTATTGTTTTTTATCCTGATTTCAAAACTGAGCATCAAGTCAATGTACAAAATCCCTGAACTTCACTTCATGGGACTATTTAATTTTTTTAACACAACCTTCAACCTTCATCTGAACTGATATCCTATACTGTGTGTTGAAAGAGAGGGAACCCGCTCCATTGGTTGACTTTTAAATTATGAATTATCCTTGAACACATGTTGTAAATATCAGGTGTCCATCAGGTTTGTTTCTTTGCTGAATGAATCAATGTGTCTTGTGATTTGGGCTTTTTCAGACTTTAATCATGAACTGATCATAACTTTGATTCTATTCATGAAGTTATATAAGTTTATCTGCTTTTCCTTAAGGATACTAAATGTATCAGCTGATTCAAACAACAAACTCACCGAAAGTAAGAGCTGCAGTTACAGAGGATAACTTTGTGGATTTGAAACTTGGCATCCTCAACTTTAATGACTGCATCACAAAATTCTCCCTCCAGGCGGAGTTCATTAAAGTAGGATGATTTACTTCTGTCACTCATCTTGATGTTTTTTTTAAGATACCTTTCTCTCAGTCTCTCAGTCACCTTGTGTTCTGGTTGCTGGTTTAATCTCAAATGTCTCTAGTTTGTTTTAGAAAGGATGAGAACACTCAGGCCTTATGACAGAAGTGACAGATTCTAGAATCCAACATTGTGACATCACAATGACAACGGAATCATTTTAATAATAACAGATTTGTTTATGTTGTTGAGAAAGTGTTAATTAATTCATACAGTATGTTTATGATTGATTATTTACTCCATTACATTTAAATATTATTTCCTGCCCAATGCCATAGGCTCTCATGTTAAAGGACATTTTTCAAAATAAAAGTAGCAGACAGCATTTTGTAGTAACTACAAAACCTCCATGATATTATCAGCACATTTTTTGACCTTCAAAATTAAAATTGCATTTAACCATTTACGTGGGATCTTCAAAAGACTGAACATTTTGCAGTAGAAGTTAAAGATTACACTTAAATGTACTGGAAGTACATAATGACACACATTTACACAAAGCAAAACACACACAAAAAAGTATTTAGTATTTATATAATTTTCAATTGTAATGTAGAAAAAAGTATATTTGTCCAAAGTATGAAAAGTTCAGTACTTAAGGGTAAAAAAAAAATGTAATTCAAGTACTTAGTCTATAATATGTTTTTCATGTTTGAATCAGTGTATCATAAAGAGAGGCTCAGAATGACCTTATTCCTTTTGGAAATAAAGAGGTATGATGTATTTTTAGTGTTTGTAAAACAGCATGAGACCTTGAGTGGACAGTGATTGGCCACTTGGGGCAGCAGATATTAAGGCTTCAAAAATCAATATCGTTGCTGATGTAATACATAAAACTTCCACACGATGGCAGCAGCAGAACAGAGAAACACTCCCGCTGCTGTGTGTCCTCTGCAGTCCTTCTGAAGCTCTCAAAAACAGCTTTATAGCCTCGTAGATACACCCACAAGGCCAAATATCCCAAGATACAGCCTACTAAATATATTTATATAAATAGTGTCCCTTCTTTCAACTGAGTCTTTTAAAAAGATCGTATATTTCTTACAGAGGATCTGCAAACACATCACACAGACTACAGTGACGGAGGATTAAAGCCCTCAATCTACCTGTTTGATTACCTTGAAATTAGCTATGCAATATGATTACCCTTTGTAATTACTCAGCAGACAGTAAGAGGGGCTGGACTTTAACCTACATTTAGAGATCCCAATACATGCGCACATAATCTAAAACCTATAGGCTGCGTGTAAAAGATTTTTTTTTTTTCATCTGCAGCTGAATATCCCACAGGAGCTGCGCTGTATAACAAATCTAACTCTAAATACTAAAGGCCTCATCTCGATTCCACATCTGGGATAAATTAAAGCTTCATTTTAGCATTGACACTGTCATCATATTCCCAATAACCCATGGTAAAAAAAAGTAGCCTCCACTAACAGATATTGATGATATTTGAACGGCAACTTCATCTTCGATCAGAACTTTTTTTAAGGCGTTTATCGAATAATTACGTCGGGAAACAGGACTTATAGCCTAGTTATATAACCGTCATGATAAATGAGTTCAGAAACATTGAAGCCACTCATTACAGCTATTATAGGCTATCTAAAAATAAAAGTGTTGCTAAATAAAAACGATCATTTCTTTCAATAAAATGGGAACCCGGGAATAAAGCATTTTTTTATTGTCTAATATGCTAATTGAACATTTCTAGACAACAAATACATTTTAATGGAGTTAATTGCCTAACAAATGTTTTGATTTGTGTCCCATGTCGTCTTGTATGTTATTTGTATTTCCCCTCCTCTACTGTAGGCCTAAATCTGATGGGACAATAAACCTCTGTATAGTGTTACTGTGGTCCAAATCACATTATCACGTTTGGGCCTCTTTTAGTTGAAACTTTATGAACGAGCAGAGATTAAAAAAAACAAAACACAGCGATTCAAAATCAAATGCAACATAACAAGTTTGACATTCTGTTGCGATAAATTGAATAAAATAGTTATTTATCTCTCGAGAAGTGAAGATTTAGATGAAATAAGCAATTACCGTGGACACTGTGGTTTGGTGCAAGACTCAGGAGTAGAAAATAAAAGCTGGACAGTTTGCTTACAGTTTTTTTTTCTTATAATTAGAGAGATTAGGGTAACAAATGAAAATCCTGAAGACTCTGCCAGAGACCGTAAACCTTCGACGAGGTAGGCTGTTGGCTATTTCTCATAAAACTTGTAATCCTAAATCGCATCTTGAACGTTTTGTACAGACTTTATATTTGGCTTGCAGTCTATTCAAATCTTTGTTTTTTTGGTATTGACTTTATTTTGTTTAGATCACCTGTTGGTCCAGTAAAGAAAGACGGGTTAAAGACGTTCCCTTTACTTAAACGCTGTTTAAAATAATAATGTAGCTCGATGTTATTTAAAACAAAAAGCCTGTTGAGTCTCAGCCACTCGTGACGTGATCAGTCAATTCATCAGGTGTCCCTTTAGTTTCTATTTGATGTAAGCAGGCTGCATTTATTATTTAATTATTGATTTTAGTGATTGATTTTTTGTAATAAAGTGAAATTGCTCTACTGTTGATTTTTTTTTCAATTCAGACCAGCTTTGAGACAAATTCCAAAAGACTGGGTTAATTATACATAACATATTTCATGAACACAATCCCAATGCTTGTAATATCTTTGTTCTGCTAAGAAATAAAATAAAAACCCACACACAATGGGTTCATAAACCAACAACCTCCAAACATTAACAAATGATTTATTTCATTATTTTATATCCTGGACGAGGGTTGAACATAAAGTAAACATTGATTTTTTTAAATTATTAACCAACATGCGTGTTTGAATACAAATCTGCAAATGTATCAGAATAATTGATTAATATCTGTCTGTCTGTCTTCTCAGGAATAATCAGTGGCTATACTGGCTCATTCTATCCTCCGTATACTGAGTTATTTGTTGGCACAAGTTGACTCAAACCCTCCAGAAATGTTTAGTTCTTCTTCTCAGAGTTCAAAGACAGACCTGCAGACATCATGTTCACTCAGGAGATCCCATTTTCGGAGCAAGTTTTATGACAGTTTTTGTGAAAATGTTTTTTTTGGTGCTCATGTCAGTTTTAAACTGAAGAATAGCTTCTAGCTGAAGATAAAGAAGATCCAAAACAAACAAAGAAACAAGAAGTAGGGCGCCCTGCTCAGGTTGGTGTGTTGTTTCTACTGTATTTGCTGTATGTTGTATTACATTTGTTTCTTGATTTCTTAAAGACTGTATAGGCTGCAAACTGCATACATCAGGTTCTGGGCTGATTCTCCACACGCAGCGTTCATAGGTTTGAGGCAACCCTAATGACATGCTTTCAAAATAATAAATTGTGTTTCTAAGGAACCTTGACAATATACTCCCAAATTTTGGACAAACTTTTCCATCTCAATTGAGTTTCCATGTCATTTGACTGTTTTTATTGCCCTCTTTGTTAAGCAGCTTGAGGAGCCAAGTCATCAAATATTAAAAGTAAAAAAAATTTTACCAAAAAATCTAAATATATCTACAAAAAAAATGCAGGGATACACTCATGAAGTGGAGAATTCACAAGCAAGGACATGGTTGAAAACAGTCACCTTCCCTTTGAGGTCCTGTAGTATCACAAACTTGACAGTTCAATCAATACCTGTGAAAAATGCTCACTTTCCCCTCAACAAGGAAATCAGAGAATAACCCGCTGAGTTCATCTTGACACTAAGATTTAGAATGAGAAGCTATAGACACTCTGGAGTTTGCAGAGAACTACATTTATTTTAAAAAGAAGAAAAACATATATTTTTTGCATATCAGACAAATAAATGCAGTGAGTACAAAGAGGTCTGCATCAATCAGCTTTAACCCCTGATTATCTCACATTTTGTCAATTTTCCCTTTTCTACTTTCCCACGATAGCAGAGACTGATCTGCAACTGTTTTCAATATGCAAATGATCTCCAACACATCAGACAAAAGGGGTCCAGAAAGATGCAAAGCCTGCTGGTGGTCCTTCTCATAGAACAACAGTTGACTCCATGCAAACCGCAGAGGAGCTGAGAATAAGATGGAATATAAAATATATATTCAATATATGATGTACTTTATTTAAAGTCGATTCTATGTGTTTTTTCTTATCTTGTAAGTGAAGCCAAATGGTTTACTCACAGGCTTTATTTTGAATTTTTACAAAGCTTTTTAAAAAAAAAAAAAAACATGCAAATGTCCATTTCTATAAAGGCATGCATATTGCTGAAACAACTCTGGAAATTCTGCAGCATGCCTGCATCTAACAAGAGTGCCCCCTCTTTCATTTATTATACACCACCATGTCTAATTAAGCAGCTATTCAAATCAGAGCTGCACCATTTGAATATTGGCGCGACGTGGGGGTGAAAGGGTGCCAGGTCTGAGTTCTCCTGCATGCAGGGGCACAAACACACACACACACTGAATCATTGTGGGGAGGCTAAAGCATTACAGCTCATACATTTACAGTAATCATATTTGTAGTACATGTCAGCTGCATCGACATGTTGCTCATGAACATGCATAAATAGTCAGGCTTTAACCCGCCGCCTGTGCGCACTGCAGCCTGCATGTTGTCTGGCCTGGCAGCAGTAAAACAATGGAGGGATGTGAGGGTGCTTTACTGCTGTCGGAGGCTCTGAGACAAACTGTGACCCAGCAGCCAAAAGACTGTCTGCTTCTCACGGCCTAAGTAACGCGCTATAAAAGTAAGGGGCACCTATAGGGAGTGTTTTTGCACGCTTTATCTTGACTTTGAACGCACCACATTAAGTGGAATAAATCGATGTTTTATGTTGCTGGAAATACGAGAACATGTCCTAATATTAAACACTTCGGATTGAAATAAAAAAAAGTGGAATAATGACGTTAAATATAGGCTATGTAAAGCATACATGATGCTGGCAATAAGTTACAGTCCGTCTAGTATAGGATCATTTATGTTACTTTACACTGCTTACATCTAGGACTATTGCAGTTTTAAAAGTACAGCGATTTTTTCTTTTTTTTTAAAAGAAATTTGTATAGGTTTACGATTGTACAGGTACGACTTTAAAGTAGGTCTACAGGATTTATATAGTCTACGTTTTGGGACATATGAAGTATGGGCAGATTATTTGGGTCTAATCTATGTTTTTATTGGCTTTATAGACTCAAATCCTTTGTATTGTAATACTGCACATACAGAGTGTGTCTTATCTTATTTAAAGTGTGTTACTTTGCAGTTCTTTTATTTAGGCTGGTTTTCTCTTCATGAGGTATACTGATATTTTCATGGTCTGCAGCTTTAGGGACCACTCTTTTGCGTTTGAGGACATTTCTCGAACTTTTTGCTGATATAGGCCTAGATAGTTATCTTTACACCGAGACAGAACCATTATTATAGTCTATTTATTATGATTATACAGTTCTGTAAAATAGACTGTTCTGTATTCTTGTTGAACTAAGTTGTGAACAAATATTTTAAAGGCTACCATAATGCTGACATATTTATTTTATTTTAAAGAGGCTTAATCTACACTTTTCATGTTTTAAAGTGATTGTTTTTTTGGGGGGTTCATGGTCTCTTGTAGAGGGGTTTCAGAAAGGGTTGTGTGGCGCGCGCTCACAGCTCCTCGTCAGGGATCTTTTTGGAGGTTGTGTGTGTCGATGACGAACTTGAATTATCGCAGGACAGTAAACATGTCTGTGCTTTTTGTTCACATGGTGCAGCAGAAGCACTGATATGGATTGCAGTTGTTTCTAATAAAGTTAACATGAGTGACACAGAGAAAACTTTTTTGACAGGCTGGCAGGCTGATGCCAAAAACAGGTGAGGCAAGCAGGTATAGCCGTTTATTTCAAAAGATAGTCTTTACTCCATAGCCTACATTCGGTTTTATTCCCCCCACTAATTAACAATAGGACACTGATGGAGGATTTGTCGCAGCAGGCTGATGCCTTTAATAATGACATGTAGGCTGTAAGGTGAAGATTTTGGCACAGGTTAATAAAAACATGAAAGCTTCACAATGTCTGTTTTGATGTCAAATAGGCCTTTGTGTGCGCTTCATTCGTTTTTGATAAGTGGATTTTGGTGGAGAAGGCTTTTCCTAACAGGTGTCAAACTGGTTCAAACAGTCAAAGTAATTTCTCTCAAAGAAGCATGTGTTATTTTCAATGTTACAAAACATTACCGTAACATTATTTTACTGTTAATAAATCCATCATTAAAACGCTTCCCTTTATAAAGAATGTCTAAAGTTATAATTACATA